>NC_068366.1:40648463-40873074 GCF_020536995.1 Dreissena polymorpha
TTTATATATATATATATATATACATGTAATATAGTCTTCTATTATTGCATAAGAATAGTCATGTATTAGTTGTAATACATTTGAAAAGAACATAGGTGAGTCTGTATCAATTTACTGATGTAAATAATGAATAACATGTATGTACATTCACGTCCCTTATAAGTCTTTTGTAGAATGGTCATATAGAATGCAATGTATCTATTTTATGAATGTTAAAAGACATTTTGACAATACATTGTATATACTGGGACTATAACAATGCAATAAACTTGCTTGCTAGAACATTTGAATGAAATTGAAGAAAGGTAACTCTTTAGGGCTAAAATATGGTTGGCAATATGGTGCGATTACTTCCCTTCAATCCTATGTATGGCTAGCAATTTTACTGTATACATTATAAAAACTGATTTTATATAACATGGGAGATTTATATCACCTTAATCAAGGTATGACCATGGTGATTGGAGGATCTTTTAAGATGTTTAATTGTTTAATTTAAAAATTCAAAAATTCATTTTGTAATGACGGACAATATATTGAAACAAGTGTATGGCATTCTGATAGGGTCGGTAGTGGTAATGTAGTTTTTTCCATGTATAATCATGATAGTCATGTAAAGTACATTGATAAGCGTTGAATAAGTCTCTTATAATTCATTGTATGAATGGCCAATGTTTTATCTGTAGCTTTATGTGTTATATATGCATTGTGAAAATTGTAAATATTGGTTGAGACTATAATAAACTCTATACAAAAAAACGTGAAGTGCGCTGCGGTATGATGGTGGTATACTCGAATGTAAGTTTGCACATTTTTTAAACTTCTACTGTTTTATGTTTGTGTAATGTTGTGCAAATGCTTTAAGTTTAGATTAATTTACAAAACCTGTCCATGAACGTTTAGACAACGCCTCGTACCTTTATGTACAAACTTATTTTATTTTCCTCGCATCTATCATTTGATCTAAAGGTCGTTTTTTAAGATTAAACAAAAACCCTTTTATTTGATTATATATGAATATATCAAGGCATTAGTAAAAAGTCTTTAATTACATTTTTAATCTTTGTGGATATATTTATTTTTTTCTCTTTTATTGTTAAAGTTATGCTTAATAAAAATCTGTTTTACGCTATTATTTATTTCGTTGTCGGCATAAAAAGGGAGCGTAGACAAAATGCTTAAAACAAGCGTATGTATGTAATTTGTGGTATGCGTAAATATTTGTTGTGAACAGTAAAATGTGTGTTTGTTAAAAATGGTGTTTTATAGTTTGTATATTATGCCAATACCTGACCCCCTTTACAAATGTTGCTTAAACGAAACTTGTCAAAAATGAACAAAAGCCCCGGATCTTTGATATTATAACTCTTATATGATTCGACACCATGGAACATAGACATCCAATAAATAGCCATTAAATCTGGTATATTATGTGTAAGAAAATAAAAACTATCTATTACATTTTTTCATACTTTATGTATCAATTTGAGCGTCTACTATCCATTTTAAAGAGACAATATAACACATAAACTGATAAGATTAAACCTATTGGTTACCCTCCTCTATGTTTGAATCGGTGTCAGAGTGATCGACAATGGTGACTAAACACTAGAGCTCGCAAATGAGCTATTTTAAATTTAACTCCCGCGCATAATAGTTTGCAAAATTATGTAAGGTTCCTAGTGTCTCGCTTATAATTGTGTATACATGTAGTGCCTAATAAATTGTGTCATTGATTGTGTATGCTTTAATAAAGTTATAATATAATAATATAACAATATATGTTATTGTACAATGTGTGTTATTTATTCAAATATATAATTTCCTTCGATTATGCTTATTCGTATGTATTAATAATTGAGTGTGCATTTAATAAATGATGTTAAAAAGGAGAACAATAATTGTTTGTTTGTTGTCCTTGAATGTATTTTCATCGACTCAATTGTATCTGGTTTTCTTTCAATTATTGCTAAACATTTTTTTACAGTTATTTATCTGTTAAGAATACACAACTACAACTGATTTGTTACTGATGTTTGTTACCAATTTTGAAATAGTTTGACAACGGATGCTCTGTTTAATTCTATTTTTATTGTATCTCCTTTATTTTTATTTTTAATCTAAGTTTGATTGTGTTCTCTTACCACTACAACGTCTGTAGTTTCAACTGAATTGTTGCTAATTACTTGTGTCGGCTGTTTTCTCTAACATATAAACATAACTTTCAAATCAGAATACTATAAACAGATAATGCTCTATATAGTTCGTATCATTTCATAATCTTATTAAGCTACAAGATCATCATCTCCATTAAACATTTCAAATGTTGTTTTCCCCTTGCTGGGTTTAAGTCGTTTAATTTAATTATTTAGTTTTATTGTATTGTGTGACCCTAAATACATAATGCAAAGACTGGTTCTTTTATGAAAAGGGCCAACTATGTGTGCTTGTATGCGTAATCACTAGGCTATTCATGTATTTTAACTCAAGAGTCTCACCTTTGTATCTTACTCTTACATGCATGTATTTGTTTGTGTTTTATGTATTGTCGATAAATGCATATACATGTGCCTAGTTGTAATTGAATTTATATTTGTCCATTTATACATACATGTAACCAAGAGTATTTTCTGAAATATCATTTTCAATTGTTTTTGTACATGACTATTGTTACACAAGAAACCATTATGGTTTATTTGAACAAAAAAAACTATGTTTGTTATGTTCTAAACACGAGTCAATTCGAATAGCTCACAATGAAACACCAAAACCGAAGACTCTATGAGAAAAGAAATTCTTGTTCTTATCCACTTCTTTACAATAGAATACCAACAATAAACATACAATTATTTAAACTGAGAGCACCACCTTGAAACAGTCAATGAAAAAGACCTTTAGTATAGTAAATAGCAATTTATATCAGCTGAACTTCCGTGCATTTTGTGTATTGCATGATTGTTATTTAATACAAATTTGATACAAATATGTATGTTCATTATATAATTTCCCTGCTTATATGTACTATGCTTCTCCATGTCTTTATGTTATGTGCTAAAATATTGTATAAATTTTCACGCAATAAACTTTTGTACTTGAAATTTCTCTGACATATTAGTATTTTTTTCCAATATCGGATAAGGGTTTGAAAATATAATATTTAGCCCCCCCCCCCCCCCCCCGTAACTCGAAACCTTCAAGAACACGCTTATTTTCGTAATGCAGTTATGACCGCAAGTTAAAGTTTAACTGTATTTAAAACAAAATCTGTGAATAAGTCACTTACAAAGTCATCTATATTTTTATTTGATCGTTTTTCGTTTGTTTGTATTTATGCCGTGTGTGTTTCAGGGATATAGTGTCAGTCAGATAACCGTATTGTACATTTCCTGGGATTTCCGGATTACAAATATTTAGAGTATATACAAACATTATGTATTATGCCTTTAACGATCGTTGGATACCCACGATTGACTCTCAACGCTTTCAATTAGTCGAGTATTATTCGACTATGGCCATTAACTGACAACAACCTTTTACTTGGAACTGATATTGTTTGAACATGTTATTAGATATATCCGCCCGATCTTATCATCATATATGTTACTTGCCATGACTTTATTATATACAAAAGATCATATGGGGTATACAGTCTACCATTCCACCAAGTGATAAGGTCAAGGACCGCATAGCGTGAACGTAGTTGTGTGACAGGTTAACTGATTTAATGATTATTGTCCGACTTAATGTTGGATAATGCGATAAACATCGAGGACAATAGCCCTAGAGGTTTGATAACCCGCATTGTGACAATATACATCGTCTGCACAATAGAAAAACTATTTAAATATAAACTCTTTTTCCACGAAACTCATGATACACGCATGCGTTTTCGTGACGATAGCAATACACAGATGCGTTGTTTTATGTATAGCAAGGAACCAATAGACTGATCCCGGAAAAGCACGAGTTTAGAAAAACCCACTTATCAGCCCGGTACAAACAACGCTGGTCCATTATATCAATCAATGATAGCTTTTTTTAAATAATAACGGTTGATACGGTGTGTGATTTTGAAAGAATTATAAATGGATCATGTTTATTTGTACCAGCAGATTAGTGGGTTTTTCCAAAAAGTTGCTTTTTCCGGGTCACATATATTGCCAAAGAACGAAGCACACACATATATTAGACAAGACACACACATAAACAAAAAACAGCCGCACAAGAACAAAACTCGGGTCACCGCCTAGGAGCGGTCATTAATTGTCGCAGATTTATTAATAAAAGTTAAGTGCAAATATAATTTAACACCATCAAATTATGGTTCATCTGAAATACACAGTAGCAATAAAAGATGATGCACATATCCATTTGAATTCAAATTTAACTATCTAATGGGAATATATATCTAACAACACCAGAAACCGTACTTTTCACAGGCACTATAAAATAAACCCCAAAACAATTTTCATCTAAATCTCGACGCAATTAAAATGCTTTAGAGACATAACATCACAAAGTTTAAAATTCTGATAATCGTCGTGTAATTAAAGAAGAAACGGAATAAGTTTGGACAAAATACAAAAGTATGGTTGTGTTTGTCTTTTTTTATACACTAATTTAGTCGTGTTAAATTGACGTCGAGTTCCTTTATTAACATTGAGTGAATTATTGATTTGACGTCATATGTGTTCATCATTTTAAAATAGTGGGGAACATACAGAGAATACTAGGTTAGCGTTGAATACAGAGAAGTTAATGTTTCGAGGCTTAGAACGCCGGGAGCAAGAGCATTGGCGAGCGCTTTCGGTGTTCGAGCCGAGCAACATAAACTTCTCAGTATTCAACGCTAATCCTAGTATTATATTTATCCCATTTGAATTTTTTTCAACGTGACATTTAACATAAATAGATTTAAAAACCTTAACAATAATTTTAATTCATTCTTAAAAGTACTTAAAATCTAACGAATGTAACCATGCGTAGTGATATAAATGTATTTGTTCTGGTACGCAAAATAGTCTTAAAAAATTCACACACAAACTGTAAAACGAGAAAAAATATCACCATATGCCTCGATTAAATTTTACGCAGCCTGCGAATTGTAACACATTACGACCGCGAAAAGAACATTTACTTTAATTAATTATAGAATCTATTGACATTCTGTCATCTTATTTATGTGATTTATTTAACAATATACTAAATTCCGGTTATTTCCCGGACCAGTGGACGGAAGGTATTATTATCCCCCTTCATAAAAAAGGTTCCAAATCCGATGTTAATAATTATAGAGGAATTACGTTAGTGAGCTGTTTGTCAAAATTATTCACTACTGTTATAAATAAACGCGTTGAAAATATCTGTACAAAACATAACATCATTTCGGACGCCCAATTCGGATTTCGAAAAGGACGATCTACTACTGACGTAATATTTATTTTATTTTCTTTGATAAATCATTATCTATTTGAAAACAAACGTTTGTATGTTATTTTTGTCGATATGATGAAATGCTTTGATACTATTTATAGAAATGCTTTATGGTTGAAAATGTTTAAATGTGGTATTCAAGGCAAACTATTAAGAATTGTGAGAGATATGTACCAAAAAGTTAAGTCATGTGTAAAATCATTATCTTCATTATCGGATTACTTTAGCTATGCTGTTAGCTTACGTCAAGGAGAAGTTATGTCGCCTTTGTTATTTTCTATTTTTGTAGAAGATCTTGAGTTGTTTTTGCAAAATAATATTGATGCAGGTTTGCAACTAGATGACATTGTTTTAATTTTATTACTTTTTGCAGACGACATGGCCATTGTGGGTAAATCACCAGAAGAAATCCAGAACCATTTAGATAATTTATATACTTATTGTAATACATGGGGACTGAAAGTTAATATTGATAAGACAAAGATAATGGTTTTTCGAAAAAGAGGCGGATTATTGCCAAATGAAAAGTGGACATACAATGGCCATGCTATAGAAACTGTAAATGATTTTAATTATTTAGGTGTTGTATTTAATTATACAGGTAGTTTTAATTTAAATCAAGAACATTTAATTGGTAAAGCTCTTAAAGCATTGAATACATTGTTTTGCAAATGTCAAGAATTTGATTTAAAGCCAAAAATTCTTTGCCAGTTATTTGATGCATTCGTAGGGTCTATTTTAGGTTATTCATCAGAAGTTTGGGGTTTTACGAAATCTAAGGAATTGGAAAGGATACATCTGAAGTTCTGTAAAAGGCTTTTAAGAGTTGAAACTAATACATGTGATGCATGTGTTTATGGTGAGTTAGGAAGATATCCTCTTTTTATACATAGATACATGCGAATCGTACAATATTGGTTTAAAATAGCAGCCTCGGATAACATAATTATTAAAACTGTATACAATATTGGAGTTTCAGATTACGCCAAAGGCTGCCGAAATTGGATTTATAACATCAAGAAATTAATGGATGATTACGGATTAAGTTATGTCTTCAATAATTCCATGATATTCATTTTAATTTTTTAAAACCCATTATAAAGTCCAGAATTATGGATTCATATAAACAAAATTGGCACCGAACACTAGAAGATAGTTCAATGTTAGACATCTAAAGAACATTTAAGTCAAATCTCGAATATGAGATTTACCTAGACTTAGTTCCGAAACATTTAAGGTTTTATTTATGCCGATTAAGATTATCTGTACACCCCCTTCGTATACAGACTGGTAGATATAATGGAAACACTATTGCTAGGCAAGAAAGATATTGTCTTTGTTGTAATACCACGGATATTGAGGACGAATTTCATTTTGTATGTATTTGTTCAACATTTGTTGATTTAAGAAAGAAATACATAAAAAAATATTTCTATAATAATCCATCTGTTATTAAGTATGTACAATTGCTACAATCAACCAATAGGTCTGATTTAATAAAACTGTGTTTGTTTGTTAAGGAATCATTGAGTGTTAGATGGAATTTGTTAAATCGTATAACATAATTTTCTTATTGTTCATCCTCTGTACTTCTGTATATATTTGTTTTGTAAATATTTATTTTTGTTGACACTTGTTTTCTGCGCATATACATGTTGACATATATCAATTATAACAACCTGTGATGTTGACGATGTACATTGTGCAAGTCAAATAAAATGTCTGTCTGTCTGTCTGTCTGTCTTTAATATAATTCATTTTATTTTCAAAAGAAAATGGTCAAAAGCCAATATGGCGGCAATTGCTCCTGACAAAATGATGTCGATGTCAACATACATGTACATGTAGATTTACACACAGAGTCGTTTGTAAACATACATAATCAAAAAAACTATACTCGCTTTATTTTTTCATGAACGCTGCAGATTTTGATGGCGTCTAGATCTAGCCTTCACATCCTGCAGTTTTTTATCCAACACAAGATAATCCGTCATAATTCTATTAAACTTTGAAACACTTGTTGCAAACAGGTTATTCTTACTGAATAGACTTTATTTGATAAAATAACAAAGACAAAGTTTATTTATCAAAGAAAATACCCTTACGTTTACATCCCAAAGCAAAACAATTCGAATAGACTACTGAACCAAAATACACACCCATCAATATGTTCTACACACACAATTTCACATCCAAATTCTGAAAATCAATAACATAAGCTAGATCACCATGTAGATCTGAATCTTTCGTCTCACCGGTTCCATCCGAGGTAAGTAGTACATAGAATATGCACTTCATAATTACATCCATGATAACTTAACACGAAAAAATGCGCGACTTCAATGTTTTATTCCCAGACATCGCATACTAGTTTCGTGTGCACCAAAAGATGACATCACATTTTTTGGAAAATGACGCAATAAGTATGTCATTTTATGACGCCATCAATCCGTATTCATTACACCTTATGTCCCTTGACTAGATTTAAAGGTTGAAGGTCGTATAGTTTTAAAGCTAAAGTTTTCTCGACTCTAGAGATTTCTTATGAAAAAAATTCAGTGGCAAAGTAAAATGTAGTCCGTGCGCGCGACAGGTATATTCAAGAAGGTGGGAAAAAGGCTAGTTAATTCCATGAGGTGTTATACCGTCAATGTCGTTATAAAAATGGGATAAATGATGTTATTATATGAGAAACATTAAGTTCACGTTAACATTTCGATGGTCTTAGATATAAATAGTGTATCACTTGTGATTTTTTTACTAAGCCTCGTGATTCAGAAATAATGTCTTAAATTTGCTAAATCGTGCTTATAAGTACTTGCATTTTACTTTAAGGGGCCTTTTCACAGAATTTGGCATGTTTTGAAGTTTGTCATTAAATGCATTGTATTGATAAATGTAAACATTGGAACTAAAAAGCTCTAGTAAAAATTCAATAATAAAATTAAAAAAAGAAAACATAGGGTAACCTCAGCTGGGCTCGAACCACTGACCCCTGGAGTCCTGAAGTAAAAACGACTTAGACCACTCGGCCATCCTTCCTGACACAGCATACATATATATTTTATACTTTATATAAGCAACCCTCGTAGTTTCACAAAATATAACGACAACAACAAAACTCTCCAAATTATTAATTTGTTTCGCGTTGCAACGCTTTATAATTTTAAGTTTTTTAAATCGTCAAAAGACGCATATAATGGCTATTTTAGAGCATGGTAAATGTTCAGTATTACTGTTTCCTCGAAAATATCATAACTAAAACGAAAATGTGCGAATGTGAAACATATTTTGTTTAATTTTGTCAATTTACCCAAACATAAAAAGGCCCCATTAACATATCCTTTGAATTTTCGGAACTTTTTTCGCAACATGTATACCGCCCATGCCTTTTTTAATTGTTTGTAAATTAAAGAACGCGGTCCGGGTCGTATTCGAGTAAATAATACAAGAATATGATTTATGCCGATGTGAATGTTTTAATCGAAAAACAGTGAAGCAGTCGCATTTTGACGTGCAAGTTTAATTGTTAAACGCGTCCTTATGAGTCTTGCGAAGAGCGTCAAATAACAAAAAGCTCCTGACACGCAAAACCAGTTAAAATACGTGCATAACATTAATAAAGGGGTACCTGGCGTAGTAAACTTATATTATTATTTATCTCGTACCTCAGTTGAGAAATGTAAACTACAACGCTTTGTTAAACTAATAAAAAAAAAGACGAGGAGTTTGAAAAAATAATGAATCTATGGAACGGTAAATAACAATTCTGACATATAATGTTGATATCACTCACTCTGTTTATTACTTAGTTTGTCTGCAATTAACGCCGAGACGTAGACCAAGGTAGACTATTATTAGGTTACTGACATGAACTTTACCAATCTCCACGCAGAGTTGTCGTTCCAGTCAAATCTCTGCGCGTAGGTTGGATTTTTACAGCGGGATATTAATCGTGATACATCGACTATCTCCGGACTTCTCCTCAAGATAGATTGATTGATGGAATAAATCGTCTGCTGATCCTAAGTGAGGAGTTATCTCTGACATCGTGGGATTTTCCTTTTTCTGTCGAGTCAAGCGCATTCATCTCGACAAATGAAAGTATGAATTTTACTAGTAGAATATCTATCAATATTATTTATCATGTGTGTGTGTGTGTGTGTTTGTGTGTGTGTGTGTGTGTGTGTGTGCGTGCGTGCGTGCGTGCGTGCGTGCGTGCGTGCGTGCGTGTGTGTGTGTGTGTGTGTGTGTGTGTGTGTGTGTAGATCTACAATGTTTTAATAACGTCAGAATAAATGCATGTTATTTTATTGTCAATAGCCTTCTTGTTGGCGTAGTGTAGATTCAGATAATTTAGTTTCATTTAAAAATAGACTAGGACAGTTAAATCGCTTTGTACATACTTTAGTATTCAGAAAATGCTCACATCGTATCCATAACATAACTATCAACAACACAGTCTTCATAATTAATAAAGGATTCAATAACTTTGTCTTGTCTGAGAGATTATCAATACCCTTAAATGAAAGTTTAAGCAGAGCTATGACGGCAATGTAAACTGAGAGATCTATTTACGATTCAGTCGTGATTTGTATGCACCTTTATGTATATGACGCAGTACAAGAAGAAAATACACGGTGGCAAACATGAAAGAATGATCGGCATTTTGTTGCGCGAATTAAAACTTGCAAATAATTATTTTTTAGTACTGTATGCGATTTAAGAATCGGTATGGAGTTTGGTCTCTGAACGTGATTTCGCCAGTTAATGTTTGATTTAATCAAAACGCTGAAGGTACTGACGTTGTTCGCTTTTGTATATTCTTAGACTCAACTCAGTTTTAAAAATTATGTTATAGCTTTTTATATCGCAAGTTGAAAATGAACACAACCCATTCACATTTATAAAGAGAATGTCTTAAAGCATAAGTCGAGATGAGGGTTTTTTTTCAAATCATTGATGAAAAAAGATAATTTAAGCTTCAGTTTGGGAAAACAGGGCTTAATGCATATTCATTAATTTTCATTCCAGTACCAGAGACTGTCCTTAAACGAAAAACACCATAAAATCAGAAAGTGTCACCCTTGATTAGCTTTTGCGCATTGCACAGGCTAATCAGTCTGCACATGCTAATCTTATTCGTCATACATTAAGCCCCGTTTTCCCTGAAAGCAGCCAATTTGTACATATTTCAATGATAAACACTAGACTGGCCAATGTCGTCTTACAAGCCGTTAAACTCTTTCGATTCAATACACACTGCAGTAGAAGAGCAGACGCTTCTAGCATTCGTAAACCAATTATCACGGACTTTATATATAAGCTAAAAATGCATGAATTCCATAAAGCGCGTTTGAAACGCGTTGCCATAGAGACCTCAGTAACGACATGCGGCGCACGCGTGTATTTTATTATAAGTATGAGCGTTACGCGAATTTAAATTTGGTTTAAATGTCGTTGATAAACAGAATTTACGGCAAATTTCACGTTACAGCGCCTAAGTCCTCCTTACAGCCCGGATTTGGCCCCTATGGAGTTAAATCACAGTTGCGCGGTATTCGCTTTGCAAGTAAACAGGAACTTACAGAGGCAGCAAAGCGAATCGTGTCGTCTTTTGACGCTGACTGGTATAGAGACACTTTTGACAAGTGGATTTCCCGACACATAAAGTGCATTCGCGTTGGAGGTGATTATGTGGAAAAGATTTGACAGTTGTTAACTTCATAACGTCACGTCATTGACGTTGAACAGAAACGTTACACGTGCGTCGGTGTGCGCATTGTGCACATGTTTAAATCTCTGACATATATATTTATTGTTTTATGTATTTCCATGATATTTGGAGAGTATTTTTGGAAAGGACGAAATATTCTTAACATGCTATATGTTTGTCAATTTATGTTACCAAATGAAAGTTATAGCGAAAATCCACGAACTTCTGGAACACCTCTCGTAAGTTTAGATGCACATCGTACATGTATGGTATACATGCTGGCAAATTCGGCTGTACAGCCGTTTTCAATTTCAGAATTAAATATCTGGCTTATTTCGCATTTTTCGACACATGTTCTTCTTACATTTTCTTTTAATTTATATTGAAATATATATATAATAAGTTTTTTTACACAGGTTATATAAATTCATAAATATTTGACAAAATCGTATATACCCGCTTTAAGAATTTAAACTAGAGCATCAAAGACAGAATTTTATGCTGCTTATGGCAAACCGCGATAGACCGGGGCTCTACCGGCAATAGTGAGACTTGGGCTTTATTTAAAAAGTCAGTGTTCTTGTTTAATATTCCATGTGTGCTGCAAGATCATGGCGCACGCAACATGAAATTTTGTTATCGATTTCAGACTTTTTTAAGGATTTATTCTTATACCTTAAGATATCGGCACAAACTGCAAGAAAAACTGTCGTTTATACACATTTTATGCAAATGTATTTCAATAATTTGAGATATGTGCAAAAAAAAGTTCTAAACGGTGTGATTACTTTATGTCCAGTCCGTGTGTGAACCTCTGAAACCCCCGTTGATTCTACACCCTTGTTACTGATTGACATTGCGCAATCTTCATTCAGGTCTCGTGATTTTTCTGGTTTTAAATAGTAAATATAAACGCAAAAATACACGCATTACCTCGTGCGATTAATTAAACTTGATAGATACCTAAAATAACGAACTTCCGTTCATAATCCAAACGATTTTAATTTTTTTAACAATTGGATAGCACGCTCTTGCAAGAAGGAAAATACCGATAAAATTTTTTATTCGGTTTAAATATCCAATAAAATCTTAAAGGGATCTTTTCACGCTTTGGTAAATTGACAAAATTGAAAAAATTGTTTCAGATTCGCAAATTTTCGTTTTAGTTATGATATTTGTGAGGAAACAGTAATACTGAACATTTACCATTGTCTAATATAGCCATTATATGCATCTTTTGACGATTTTAAAACCTAAAAAGTATAAAGCGTTGCAACGCGAAACGATTGAATAATTTGGAGAGTTCTGTTTTTGTCGTTAAATTTTGTGAAACTACGAAGATTGCTTATATAAGGTATAAAATACGTTCAGTATGTGTACACGGCGGAATAGCTCAGTAGGATAAAGCGTTTTTACTTCAGGACTCTGGCAGGACTCCAGGGGTCACTGGTTCGAAACCTGGTCCGGGCAATGTTCTTTTCCTTTTTTTAATTTTATTCTTGATTTTTTACTGGAGCTTTTACGATCCAATGTTTACATTTATCGATATAAAGCATTTAATGAATAGGTTAAAAAATGCCAAAATCTGTGAAAAGGCCCCTTTAAGCAAAATGACAGAAAGCAAATAAATGTTACATTTAGCCCAGTGATTCGGAACACAATACAATCCAACTCATTCATGACATGAGAAACACATTCATAAGAATTATTTCTTTAAAAAAAAACTAAGTGTGAGTAAATCTACAAAACTTGATGCGCGTGTAATCACAATCGTTTCTTTATTCGGTTTCAGAAATGAAAAAGTCGTGGTGTCGTTCGACATTTGATAAATTATCTTGATCATTTAAATGCTTGAATAAAATCCATGAAGAAAAAATCGAACAACATAAAAATGTTCCTCAGCAACCCAACTTTATTCGCAACCCATGAATCTGTCTACTGCAGTTGCTGCTGCTGGTGATGATGTTAATACTGACGATATTTAAGGTGATGATTTGTTGATGATGATGATGCTGATAACTTTGGTACTTATGCTTAAATGATCATATGGTTGGTGTATATGCTGATAATAGCGGCGACGAGTATCAGCATTATAATGATGATGGTGGTGGTGGTGGTGATGATGATGATGATGGTGGTGGTGGTGATGATAATGATGATGGTGGTGGTGGTAGTGGTGATAATGATGATGATGATGATGATGATGATGATGATGATGGTGGTGGTGATTGTGAAGATGATGATGATGGTGGTGGTGGTGGTGGCGGTTGTGGTGGTGATGATGATGGTGATGATGATGATGATGATGATGATGATGATGATGATGATGATGATGATGATGATGATGATGATGATGATGATGATGATGATGATGATGATGATGATGATGATGATGATGATGATGATGCTGCTGATGCTGCTGCTGATGCTGATGATGATGCTGCTGATGATGATGATGATAAAGACGAGGATGATAAAGACGATGATGATGATGATGATTGCGTTATCTATTCTTCCGGCTGCAATTTAAACGACATCGAGAGCGCCGTATAAAGCTTAATGGAATTATTTAAAAACAAGCACGTTTTGTGGATATATATGTGATTGGATATTTTACATCTGATGTTATTATGCGATTTGTGTCTGTAAACATGCACACGTTCAAGCAGTTTCAAAATCGGTAACGTAAAAAACCATATTGACGCATGATTTTTTAAAGATTTCCCATCGGTTAAACCGGTGGAATATCTTATCTCATTTTCTAAATATAATATCTTATCACCAAAGGCGATGTTAGTGTGAAAAGGTCAAAGAAGTTACGAGTACAAAGGCGATAGTTTATGTCATCATTGTTTTACTGCAATGATTTGTAGCAACCGGGTCAGTACATTTAACGAAACTGAAATTATCGCATAAGCTCAAGACCGAAGACAACTCAAAACAATTTCAAACATTGTTTAATCTATTTAAGACTATAATTTCTATTACTGTGCATTAATATTGTTTATTAAATGCTTAATACTATTCAATTAGACGTTATTTTCCTACGCATGTCGGGGTAGGTGGGTTAAAAGATTATACAAGTAGTATTAAGGATTGAATGTAATATTTAATGAACGATCTATAAATGGTAGGCGTAGTTCCGTTCGAGAGTGCGTGTGTGCTTCCGTTTGTCACACTTTGGACCCCGCAATAACTCAAACGAACGTTAGCTAATTGATAAAACTCTGGCCCTGTCCAAGTGCAGAGTACAGCCTGGGTGAGAAAGAGGATAGAGTTCCATAAGGGATAATTATCGCATTATTTCATTTTCTCGTAAGACAAATATTGCTCTTTCTATGGTTTCATAAAATTGTTGTTGCATCCTGCGACTGCTAAACAAAAACTTGAGCTGAGTTGATTCACTTGGTTTGTGGATAGAAGGCAATGTCGGACTAAAAAATGCTATGAAAAAAGAAGACATATTTGAAAGTAAAATGTAGATCCTGCTTAAATTAAAAAAGTACTGCAAGGCTGATGAAACAACGGTGTTTGCAACGAGTTTTACACGGAGAATGTGTACGTGGTTGGTGCTTCTTGTTTGGTCAGACAAAAACAATTTGTTCGCTATGATAACATTAATCGTATACCAAAGATTGAATGAAGAAATCCTTTATTATAGCTCTTGAAAATCGTGTTTTAGCGTACATTCGTCTGATGTTAAATATTTTAATATCTATCAATGAGATAAAATATACTTTACCGTATCTTGATAGTGTTTGCAAACAAACTTGTCATTGATCATCATGTAAACTTGGCATGAATTCTGATTTATTGTACATTTTATTTCGCTACGCCAGCTTGTTTGACCCGAGTTTGACTTATATCATGTACTCTCGTTTTCAGACTTCTACGGAAAACCCGAAAACGGATGACGAATGATCTTATATTAGTAATGACATATTTACTAATATGAGTATTGAGATAGTGTCATAAAGAACGTCATCTACGACAGAAAAGCGAACATGGCTGGAGAGGAACCGTCGGTAGGCATCGTCGTTCTTGGACGTTAACATGTAGGAAAACTAGTGTAATCAAAGCTCTGTGTGGACTAGAACAACACTTGGAATGTGCCTCGTCCAGTGTGGAGCCAGTGCTGTATCCATATCCGAAAAACAAGGCGATTGTTTTTTGGGACTTTCCTCCTTTTGGAAGCTAAGATGTGTGCAATAGTTCATTAACGGTTAGTATCAAAGGCATTAAATTAGATACTGAACTTTACGAATGTGCTTTGCTTGTGTGCGACGATGAACTCGCCGAGTTAGATAAATCAATGCTCGAACAGGGTTTGAAGTTGAAATTCAAAAGAGTAATAATTGTGCGTAATAAAGTGAACGCTAGTATAGAAATTGATCGCACACTTTGCCCAGAGAATCACCGCCCCGATCACGTGTTTTCTCAGTGCATAGATGGCACAGGAGAGTATTTTGAAGCTTATAAACCTGACAAAATCTTTGTGTTGGACACGTTTGACACAGAGAAGTTTCAGTTCGCTGATCTTGACGACTATCTTCGAAGCGGCGCTGGCTTCAACAGAGCAAATCCGGCTCGATCGTTGAGGGTAAGTAAGGCTTTCGTTTATTTACTGCAGAGACAATGTCGCATTATCGATATATCGATATATATATCGATATATATATATATATATATATATATATATATATATATATATATATATATATATATATATATATATATATATATATATATATATATATATATATATATAGTCGACCTTCGTGTATAATGATCAAATTACGGGTTTTCCTTTCACGAGAGATATGCTTTACTTTTCTATGTAATGTAGTCTATATGACAATCGAACAACATATAAAATGTTTATCACTGGGGTAAATGTATACCATGTTGATGTTAATGAAATTAGAGCAATATATATATATATATATATATATATATATATATATATATATATATATATATATATATATATATATATATATATATATATACTCGTAAAAGCAGTTAACTATTTACAAATGCTGTTCACATTTCACATGTATATATGTGTCTCGCTTTGGTAGTCACTAGCTTACAAAGATAAAGTTTGTTTATAAATGCAGAACGCTGAGAGGTAGCTTTCAAAGAAAAAATATAATCGTTGCGTGCAGATCAACAAGTGGACTATTGTTCTATTTGTATCGGGTTTGTCATCTATTTAACGCTGTAATAAAATATTTCACATATAATGTAGTGCAACACATGTCCCGATCCACGAGTCTTGAGATTTTCACTTTTGATACCAGTAGCGTTTAGGCTTAGTTAGTTGTAACTGTTATTTGATAGCTGCAACACTATTGTTAATTTGTGCATGTCCTTCACGGAACAAACATGTGAGGGCTTTTGTAAACGTAAATTCCATGCGCGTCAGCTGTTGTCCGATCTTTATCTTGTCGATTGTGGTATCAACATGTATCAGGAAGTTTTATGAAAACATGAAACGAATGATCATCGTTGAGACCACGTGACACGCACAGCACATATGTTCCTTGTACAAAGGGCAATGTAATATTTAGATGTAAAACATATAATATTTGCACAACAGGGGTATTTCTAGCAATATTAAGACCTTTTCAAATTCTTAACATGCCTTTTGCATTTCAGATTTGCAAAAGTAAAACTGCATGTTTAATTTATAGAAAAGTACATTATTATCCCCGTCATCGGCGGAGGGATATTATTTTGGCGTTGTTCGTCCGTCCGTCTTTCCGTCCGTCCTTCCGTACGTCCGGAGCCAAATCTTGGAAGTGCTTTGGCGGATTTCATTGAAACGTGGTATGAGTAAATATATGGATAAGAGGATGATGCACGCCAAATGGCATTGTACACCATCTGTTAATAACGGAGTTATGGCCCTTTGTATCTTGAAAAAATGATTTTTGAGTGTCATAATACTTTTGTGTCCAGAAGCATATTGGCGGGGGATATCAATTCAAAGAATTTGCTTGTTTAACTTTGAGAACCCGCCAGTGCACCATATAATCAAAATATGAGATATTTGCAGGAAACCAGTCATTATATACTTATAATACTTAAACCATTCTTTTCACATTACATTAACTAGCAGAAAAAGTCAGGAGGTGAACGGAGAATATCCTATCAGGGCGATGACATGTACCAGCCCGACAAGAGAGACGACGTCTTCTCCGTGGAACAGCCCGCTATGCTTACCGGAGCAGACGGAAGTGCTTGCCGCACCACCGAGGACACTGAAGGCAATGATGCAACGCGTTTTGATGCAGGCACGAGCTTCGACTTTAGTAAATGGTATGCCAGCAGTGTTGCTGTTTGTTTTTTTTTGTTCAAATATGGAACCGTTATAGGGACTACATTCCCAATGGAAAAAAATGTATATATTTGTTACAAATTTGATTTAAAAAATCCTTATTTAAGATTTTAACAAAGTCAGTTTTTTTGTTTAAAAAAAATATCCAGTTATATAAGTTGAACCAGTGTCAATTTACATTAAAACACTCAATATACCATTAAAATACTCAATATAATATTGGAAACGTTTAAAATATCAAATTGAAATTATTTTTTGGCAAAACAACAATAATTTTAGTCAAAACGCCGCGATATTTTCCAATTATAAAAAGCGCGGTCCCATATCAAACTATGGTAAAAAAGACACTGGCCAGCTTAACGTTATGTGTTATTGACCACAATAGTCTCTTATACGGACGCTATTGTTTCCATGATATATCGTATTTGAATTATTGTAAATACCAGTCCTTGTCAAATCTTAAAGATCCAAATAGCTTCATTAATACATTCGCGTGTAAGTTATTGATATTAACAGATTTTGAAATATTGGGTGAAACTCACTCAACGGTTTATATATATATATATATATATATATATATATATATATATATATATATATATATATATATATATATACCCATGTCATTAAGGCGTTTATGAACGATGTTCAGTTAAAATAGTTACATCGTAAGTTCCTAGAACTATCGACTGAATTGGCGTGATTCTATGTTGTATTGTTTGATTTGGAATTTGTCATGATATTTGTATCTGCATTTTGACCGTTTTAGGGACGATGACATCAGTGACTTTGCAACTGACGAAGACGAATTAAAACGTTTCCTTCATGATCTGAATCAGTCTTCTCCAAGCAAGAGGCGAGATCTGATCCAAAGAAGGCGAGATGACCTGACAAGATGGGAGACAGAAACACTTCACATAGCTGTTACGGGTAACGCTGGAGTCGGCAAATCAAGCTTTATTAACGCTATTCGAGACGTCAAACCAAATGAAGATGGTTGGGCACGCGTTGATGTCGTTGAAGCAACCATGCATCCAACACAATACAACCATCCCGTCTTTCCGAATATATTTCTATGGGATCTTCCGGGCGTTGGTACAGAACGTTTCAGACGAGAAACGTACATGGACCAAGTTGAATTTGAAAGATACGACTTCTACATCATCGTTTGTGCAGTACGTTTTACCGAAAATGACCTATGGCTCGCCGAAACGATACGTCGAAAGGAAAAAACGTTCTTCTTCGTCCGCACGAAAGTTCAGCAAAACATCGATAATGCCAGGCGAGTCTACTCTGGACCACCGGTTTTCGACGAAAACTTCGTTCTTAGAAAAATACGGAGGAATTGTTTAGATAGTTTGCCAACATCTCGGCGTGAAGAAGTTTTCCTCGTCGACAATTACGAACCCCAGTTGTACGACTTTGGTAAGCTGGCAATGGCTATCATACGCCATTCACCGCCGGAGAAGAGACAGGTGGCCACGTTTGGGATGTGTCTTTTGACCGCAGATGTCATCAAGGCAAAGGGAGAAGAACTAAAGAATCGGATCTGAAAAACCGCCCTGATGGTTGCCGTAACTGATGCGTCGTCCATTGATGTGTTTGGCATTTCGTCGACTGATGAATATCTTCTTAAAGAGGCACATTTCTATCGCGTGCAGTTTCAGCTAACAGATGCGCACTGAGAAAAGTACGCTGCAGATGAAGGTAAAACGAAACAAGAGTTAGAAGAATGCATGGAACTGAAGTCGACGATACTTAGCCATAGTGCAAAGATACCGATACTTATTTAAATGCTATGGCCTTCGCGTTCCAAGGTTAAAGATATTGTGCTTCCCGTTGTGACGGCCTTGGCAGTCTCGTTTGGAACAGCGAAGACGTTTCTGAGTGTTGCTTTGAATGTTGTCGTTGAAGACGCAAGAAAAATAAAAAGGGCCATAAAATCAAACAATGTTTAAGATCCGGTTAAACTAAAAGTTATTCATTAACGATGCGAGATCTAGTAGCAAAATTGCGTCATATCCATGGTTGCAACGATGTACGTTCAACGATATACCCTTACCATGAATACACATTTTCAAAGAAGTCTTTTGTGTTGTTATCTGATGTTTGGGCGTGTATGGATCCGATGGACTGTTAAAAAACGATCCGGGACACAGAGTGTATAATAAAAAAACATCATTAACGGTTTTGTTATATTTCAAAGTTCGAAAACTGCATGGTTGCAAGTAAATACAAACGGGATGACGCCTTGCAAAAAGAGCTTTCTGCATACGCAATCGTATACAAGAGGAAATCAATGATGTGCAGTACTTAAGATTTAGACACACGACATATGAATGAATGTTAATAAGTTTATTCCTGTTTGTTACATTGGTAGAAAAAGAAATGTTCAAGTACAATTATTAATTTTTTAGTTGTGAAAACCATTTCTGTTCAATACATATGGAGTATATATAAGTTTTAATTTCATGTGCTACATAGGTTCAACACAAAACAGGAATGAACGACTTCACATAAACTTGAAATTATCTTTCATTACAATATTTATTACTTGGCAAAGCATGTTCGAATTCGATTCATACATGAACAGATTTAGTGTATTATTTCATTATATAGAGATATAAAAAAGATGCTGCATGTTCAAAAGTCAATAATTTATTTTTCGTCTCATTACATGGTCAAAATTGAGTGACGGAAGAATACAATGGGATTGTATGGTCATATTGTTTAATAACTTGCTTGAAAAGCTTGTTCAAAATATGAATTGTCTTGAGTAATGTCTTATAATTAAAATCAATTTTTAAAATAATAAAGTGTCATGTCATAGTCACGTTTGATAATTTTATTTGTTTAGTGGAGGCTTAAAATAATTTCATTTAAATATTTAATAGTGTTTTATGTTAAAAAACATTTCATACAGCTGTTAAATGACATTGTGGGGTTTAGTACATGTCAAAGATTTGTTATGTGCTTTTGATTTATTTATATAATAAATACGTTCTGAAGTGAAATGTTATATAAATAATCATATAATTAGCGTTGTGTGCTCTAAACTGATTAAAATGTGTGTATATTCAATTTGCTAGTTTGATGTGTCTAGCTGTTTTAATTGTAATGTACATGCAACAATTTGTATTATTTAAGGCGCTATTTAAACCCTGAGTAAACTCTTTCTCCTGTTATTACCACTCATGTTGTGTTCGTTGTTCTTTTTTCTGATATTTTATAAGATTGTTTTATTTTCTGTCTTATAATTGTTTATTTGCTACCAAAATACATGTTTGTTTAGTTTATAACGTGACCTGAGAGACATAATAATGACAAGGTCTGTTTAGTGGTATTCATATTAAATTTATTAATTGCTGTGTATATTAATTGGTATGTGTTCATTAATAATTATTCCCCTCCATAGGCGGAGGGATATTGTTTTGGCGTTGTCCGTCCGTCCTTCCGTCTTTCCGTCCTTCCGTCCGTCTTTCCGTCCGTCCGGAGCCATATCTTGGAAGTGCTTTGGCGGATTTCATTTAAACTTGGTATGAGTATATATATGGATAAGGGATGATGCACGCCAAATGGCATTGTACACCATCTGTTAATAACGGAGTTATGGCCCTTTTTATCTTGAAAAAATGCTTTTTTGTGTGTCCGGAGCCATATCTTGGAATTGCTTTGGCCGATTTCATTGAAACTTGGTATGAGTATATATATGGATAAGAGGATGATGCAATCCAAATGGGATTGTACACAATATGTTAATAACGGAGTTATGGCCCTTTGTATCTTGAAAAAATGCTATTTTGAGTGTCAAATATTACACTTTTGTGTCCAGAAGCATATTGGCGGGGGATATCAATTCAACGAATTTGCTTGTTTTATTAAGTTTTGAAGTGGCATTGCTTGTTCAGAAAATGGATTTAATGAATTGGAAAGTGGATGAACATGTTCAAACATAGATAAATTACGGTGTTGCTCGTCATAAACGCTAACTGTTTGACACATATCATTTAATTATATTTATTTTTTTCGAACAAGATGAAACATAGACGGATCTTGAAATTACTTACAATCGTACAAAGTATAAAAATATTATATGCAATACATATTGTGATCTTCTGTATTCAAAGTGTGCAACATATGATATATTTATTACTTTTAATTAATATGATTCAATCTACACACACTGTGCAATATGTGTATATTTAATGATTGCCTCTGTATTATTCAGTGTACTCAAGTGTATTGTGAACTTATATCAATTACATGATGGCTTAATAATTATATCAACTGATAGTATCTTAAGTTTTATTTAGAAGGTCCTCAAAGAGAACCGTTGTGTTATTTTGTTGTGCTTTCTTTATTTATCTAACAAACAGAAAATAGTGTATATATAATTTTTGTGATACATGTATGGTTGTATCAGATGTTTTGCATGGAAACATTTTTTGTTAGAATACATAACCCCAAAGTGTGCTTTGACAAGATTGGGTTTTAATTTATTTGTACAAAATGTTTTTTTTAGCTCACCTGTCACGAAGTGACATGGTGAGCTTATGTGACCGTGTGATGTCCGGCGTCCGGTGTGCGTGCGTGCGTGCGTGTGTCCGTCAACAATTTGTTTGTGTAGACAGAATATTTCACAGTTTTCATCCGATCTTTATGATATTTGGTCAGAATGTTTATCTTGATGAAATCTGGGTTTGTAATGTATTTAGGTCATCTGGGGTAAAAAACTAGGTCACTAGGTAAAAAAAACTAGGTCACTAGGTCAAATAATAGAAAAACCTTGTGTAGACAATATAGGTCACAGTTTTCATCCAATCTTTATGTAATTGAGTCAGAATGTTTATCTTGAGGAAATCTGGGTTGGGATTGTATTTGGGTCATCTGGGGTCAAAAACTAGGTCATTAGGTCAAATAATAGAAAAACCTTGTGTAGACAATAGAGGTCACTGTTTTCATCCAATCTTTATGAAATTTGGTCAGAATGTTTATCTTTATAAAATCTGGCTTTGGATTGTTTTTGGTCATCTGGGTCAAAAACTAGGTCACTAGGTCAAATAATAGAAAAACCTTGTGTAGACAATAGAGGTCACAGTTTTCATCCAATCTTTATGAAATTTGGTCAGAGTGTTTATCTTGAAGAAATCTGGGTTAGGATTGTATTTGGGTCATCTGGGGTCAAAAACTAGGCCACTAGGTCAAATAATAAAATAACCTTGTGTAGACAATAGAGGTCACAATTTTCATCCAATCTTGATGAAATTTAGTAAGAATGTTTGTCTTGTTAAAATCTGGGTTGGTATCGAATTTGGGTCATCTAGGGTAAAAAACTAGTTCACTAGGTCAAAGTTAAAAAAAACAACTTGTGTAGACTGTAGAGGTCACAGTTTTCATCCAAACTTATAAAATTTGGCCAGAATGTTAATCTTGATGACATCTGGGTTGGGATTGTATTTGGGTCATCTGGGGTCAAAAACTAGGTCACTAGGTCAAATCATAGAAAAACCTTGTGTAGTCAATGGAGGTCATAGCTTTCATCTGATCTTAATGAAATATGGTCAGAATGTTTATCTTGATAATATCTGATTTTTGATCGTATATGGGTCATCTGGGGTCAAAAATTAGGTCACCTGGCCAATTCTAGTAAAACCTTGTGTAGATGAAAGAGGTCAAAGTTTTCATCACGTCTTAATGAAATTTTGTCAGAATGTATTAATTGATGAATTTGGCTGTATATGGGTCTGACTTAACTTGATGTAGCAAGTAAGTCAGGTGAGCGATTCATGGCCATCATGGCCCTCTTGTTGTATTTTCAGTTTTCCGAAATCCATAGTTTTTCTTGTTATTATTTTTATTCGTTACGTACGTCCAAAGAATGTGCCGTTCTTAAACTCATTACGTTAAACTATACAATTATTGAAAAATTCTTAAATGAATATACGAACGGACACTTGCTTTTAGTTAATTGAATCTGAAATACATTTACAATGCAAAATACGTGACTTATTTAGGGAAGGTGACCTTATGTACATTATGTTATTTAACAAAATATATTTCACTCGAGTGATTTTTATTTTGAACCTCGATTTTAGTTTATGTTTTCGATTTGCGTGTTTTTACTTGTTAAGTAAGTACTCATTTTTTTCTGACGACACTGAGGCATTGATTGAAATAACTTCGTTTTATTGTTTACTCTGTTTATATAATATGTAGCGTTTCTTATGTTGCTGTCTTTAGAATAGCCCTTTGTATATAGTATAAACTTTATTTGTTTCCGTTTCGTGTATTTATTGGGTTCGGATCCCTATATATAAACGCGTTTGTTCAATATTCTTCAGCATTATATTAGTTACTTTTATTTCCGGGTTCGTGTTTTGTTATGGTGGGTGTTAATGTATTTTCGCCTTAGCACTTGTCTTTAATATCATTCATTACCTCTGATTACGTTGTTTGAATATTTCTGTTTTTCTAACATTGTCGGTTCCTGAGTGGTATATTTTGAAGAATCTGTTACTTCCCATCTTGTTGCAAACACCAAACATAATTAAAACACGAGTTTTTAAACAAACTTACCCGTTTGTTAAATGTTTTAAGTTTTGCAAATGTTTTACCATTTAGCGCATACGATTTTAATGTCAAAGTTTTGTTTTCGTAGCGTAAACAAGCAGGTATATAGTAAATATAATCGAAGAATTTTAAATCAAATTAATTAATCGTGTAATGGTATCACAACTCAAATGAACTTACTTCAATAAAATTCATTACGAATCGTTTAAGTTGATTCCGACACATTTACTCGCATTTGTTACAGAAACAAACTGTCTGTTTATTTCACTCTCTGATCACTACGGCCAAGTCGGAATCTTAGCTCTTCAAAAATAAGCCTGTTTGATTTTTTTTAAATCGTTTACACATTCTTGAGAGAGACAAGTATATGATATTAGATGGCATTGTGAAGTTTTGCGTTGAATAGTCTCGTGATTGTTGCATGATATTTTCAATAGCATCATCTGCAAAAGGCTTGCGATTTGAAAATTTCCGATTTAGTTCCTGTGATCAGTTCCTACGTCATTTAAATAAGATATTCTCTTAAATGTTCAATAATTATTTGTGTATTTTGCTCGTTACCATGACTGATGTATGAAATCGTGGTTTTCTATGTTTGCTGTTAGTTTATGTTTATTTCAACTCTTGATATTTTGACATGCACTTATTATTGGGGAATACTGTTGCTTTTGTTTAAAATGAACATTTGTGTTCAATGTTTAACATGGAGTTTATTAATAAATTTGATGGAGGTGCGGTCTCAGAAAAAGCATGTCAGTGAGTGTTATGCATTGCATGCCGATTTTTCGAACTGCAATTATGGGCAACTGCGGACAGGATAAAATATTTTGAACCCGTTTTATACAATGTAAATAGTTTATTTAATAATTATGTGAGGTTTTATGCCCCCGAAGGAGGGCATATAGTGATCGAACTGTCCGTCAGTCTGTCCGTCTGTCTTTCCGTCACACTTTGCGGTATGGTTTCGAAAAATGCTCATAACTTCTATGTCGCTTCAGATGTAACCTTCATATTTGGTATGCGTGTGTATATGGACAAGGCCTTTCCATAAGCACACACATTTTGACACCTGTGACCTTGACCATGAACTTAGAGTCCGCGTTTAGGTTTCGAAATTTGCGTTTATGTTTCGAAAAATGCTCATTACTTCTATCAAAGCGTATTTCGGCTGAATATGTCATCCTATGGAGACAGTTCTTGTGTTAATATAACGCTACAAAGCCCGACTAAAATAAGAACTGGTCACACGTTTAACAGACCAAACATTTCATGCCTCTTCATCTTGAGTTATATTTGATTGAAGTTTGTTCCTACATGTATGTATCATAATTAAATGCATATTGTCGTTCATAAAGTCATGCAATCTTTCTCTTGTCGGCAGACCATTCAATTTTACCAAATGAAAACTATTTATATTGAGATACTTTTCTTTATGCCATTGTCTTACTATAAAGATAACTGCAAAAAGACCACGAAATATTGTCCAAGAAACCTCTATCGTTCCTGTTTAAAAAGTACATCTACATTTATATATATGCATATGCATGTATTACCCTCCGTAGCATATGAACATGGCATTATGAAATAGACACGTGTATACAACATACAGTTAATATGTAATCAATTAACCAAGATATGTAGTGATGTGAATGAAAGCCAACGAATTGCTAATTTATATAACAAAATATCGTTCACTTACTGGGAATGATTTTAAAACATGCATATGCGGAGTATGCCAAATTAACGGAATGTGTATTTATATATCCCGATAAAACCAGGTTTTGGTCCGTCAACATTAAATGACACCTTATCTAGATAAAATTTGACAATTCAATAGCCGTTTACGTTTCTAAAAAATCAGTGCACACATTATTGAAACTCGAAAAGAAAATAAAGATATAGGTATTGTTAAAGATATTCAACATGTACATGAATGACAAATACTGCATGAGCAGTTTTTCATGGTTGATTCAGTAACAAAGCAATTTATACGAAGGCAAAACAGTCGTTACTGTGATTTTCGTTCCTCAATGTCGAATAAGCCAAATAATAACAACCTTTCCAAGCTATTGGAGACCTAAAAACCCTTTGAACTCCAACGCTGACCAATCACCGCCGCTTAAATAACATCTTGTACGGCTAGGATATTATTATCAATGGGGTTGGCATTGGTTTTGCAAGAATAATAGGTATGTATTGGTTTCCTAGTTTAATATCCATAATGCCTCGTCAAAGGAGAATGCAATTGAAGCGCGTCTACCGCAATTTCCTTGCGGTGGACTTGAGGTGTCTGTAAAAGTAGTGCGACTAACGCATATTAATCGCAAAGTGCCTTTAAAGGCGTCGTACGTGGTCCCTAAATTCACTTTGCGGATTTTACGTCAGTTTCCTTCTGACGTCACGTAGGACGTTTTTGAAGCTAGATTTTCCAGCTCAGTGTTTCCTGTTACTGCTATTTTAATGTTGTTCGTCTCCCATTGGGTCAGATCACCTCAAGACTGTCTTACTAGGTCAGTTGGTGAAGACAATTGACGCTTAGCGTTTTAAATTATGGTTTTGCCGTGAAGGTATTAAGAATATAAGGTTTTCTTAAAGAATGATGCTTGTTTGGACTTACCGTCGCTATGCAAGCAAACAAGGAAGCATTAAAATATATGCGTTTTTATTTAATAAACTTCAGATTACGCCAGTCGATAAGTGAGTTTTAAAGCAAAAGCGTATATTTTTAAAGGCAAACGAGTTATTACAATATATCTCACCTCTACAAGAATGACCTAATCCGATTGTCTTGGAGCGGTAACGTGCCCATGTAGTATTTTCTATACACCCCGAGTAATGTCCATACTACCAGAGAAATCGAGCAGTCGGTTGAGATATAATCGTTACACCGTTAGTAACTGACGGTGTATGGGATATACACCCTCAGTAATTTAATACCATACTCGAGCTTCGCTCTCTATGGCATGAAATTACTGAGGGTGTGTATCTCATACACCGTCAGTTACTAACGTTGTAACTAATCGAACATAGGTATAATGGAATATATTCATTATACTTTTTGTGTAAATCCGCCGGAAAGTGTATCAAAAACCAAGACAAACAGCATTTTAAATAATGAAAAATAGTGAATGAGGAATGTTTCATCTTCGAACCATATGTTATTCAATTAAAGCTAGTCAAAGAAGTCGTTATGTGACTCTCGTCCCTTTAAAGTATTTTAAATAAATCAATTATTGGCATCCGTTATGTTAATTTACGACCTGCAAACCTTTTTCAACGCAGATGAAAACCAATTACCGCTGCTTCAATTACATCTGGGATGGCTATAAAAAAATGTGTAATGCACATAATGCTGTAGGTGGCCTTGTTTTCGACACAGGAAGGAAGCCCGTAGTATAAATTATTATTCTTTTTTAATTATTTATATATATATAAACTAGGTCACTAGGTAAAAAAAAACTTGTGAACTCTGTAGAAGTCACATTTGATGCCCAATCTTAATGTAACTTTGTCAAAATGTTTGTCTTAATAATATGTTGTTTGAGTTAAAAAATGGTTCCGGTCCGTTGAAAAATAGGGCCGCCAGGGGGGCGGGGTAGTATTCCTTATATGGCTATAGAGAAACCTTGTGAACACTATAGAAGTAGCTTTTTTGCCCAATCATCATGAAACTTGATCAAAACATTGGTTTCATTCATATCTCGGACGAGTTCGAAAATGGTCCAGATCGGTGAAAAAACATGTCCGCCAAGGGGGGGTCATTTTCCTTATATTTATATAGAAAAAAAACTTGTTGACACTATAGAAGTCAAATTTTGTGCCTTATCATCTTGAAATTTTGTCTAAACATCGATTTTATATATATCTTGGATGAATTCGAAAATGGTCATGATCAGTGGAAAAACATGGCCGCCAGGGGGTGAGGCAGTTTTCTCTATATGTTTATAGTGAAAACATGTGAACAGTTTAGAAGACACATTTTTTGCACAATTTTCATGACATTTGGTCAGAACATTTGTTTTATAGATACAATGGTTGAGTTCGAAAATGGTTCGGATCCGTAAAAAAAATAGCCGCCAAGGGGGGGGGGATTTTTCTTAAATTTACATAGTAAAAAAAGCTTGTGAACACTCTAGAAGTCACATTTTTGCCTAATCATCATGAAATTTGGTCAAAAGATTGTCTCGGACGAGTTCATAAATGGTAGTGTTTATTTGAAAAACATTGCCGCCAGGGGGTTGGGCAGTTTTCTCTATATGTATATATTGAAAACATGTAAACAGTCTAGAAAACACATTTTTGCCCAATCTTTATGAAATTTAGTCAGAACATTTGTTTCCTGGATACGACGGTTGAGTTCGAAAACGGTTCGGATCGGTAAAAAAAAAACATGGCCGCCAGGGGGGTCCTTTTCCTTATATTTATATAGTAAAACAAGTTTTTGAACACTCTGAAACATTGTGAACTCTCAATAAGTCATATTTATTAAAACATGCTGAGAATATATAATCCTATAATATCTTGATTGAGTTTGAAAATGGTTCCGGTGCTCTGAAGAGCATGGTTTCCAGGGGCGAGAAAATTTCTTCTTGTGAACCTTGTGATAATTTTGATGTGTTATGAAGTACTTTTATTATTTTGAACTCCCGGAATACTTTAGTCCCTTCGGGTCTCAGGTGAGCGCATGAGGGCCCATGGCCCTCTTGTATACATAAATATGTTCATATTTTAACCACGTATTTTAACTCAAGAATCTCATATTTCGATCTCACTTTTATATATGTTTATTTGTGTTGTTTTAATGTTTGCTCAATGAATGTATATATACATATATATTTACTTATTGTTCTGTGTGTTTGCATTTTCAAATAAATACATGCATGTTTTGTTTACAAACTTGAAATAATTGATGATGAAATCAACAACATTTTCTTAAATATAGTAACTATTTCAATTGTTTATATACATGAATATTTTACACACAAAAAACCATTATGATTATGGTTCATGTGAATTTAAATAATGCTTTTAGCTGAACACGTGTCAATTTGAATTGTAATCAATTACACTCATAAAACTTTAAAAGGCGATAGATTCTTGTTATTGTCTACTTTTTTTTATAACGGAACACCAACTATGAATAGAAACTGATAAAAACTGGAATCACCGCCTTCGGAAAGTCTATGAAAAAGACTTCAGTGGCAGTAAATCACTATTATTATAGCATTATTAGGAAGCAGTATGATAGTTTTTATAAAGTTTTATATACCATTTCAGGTAAGATATTGCAAATAAAGAAGTAGAGAAAAAAGAGTACAACACCATAAAATTATTGCACATTTATTACTTTTTTTAATATAATAATTGACAACCAAACATAACATATCTGTCTCTATTGTTTTTTCTTCTTTAAAGAACATTATTATAAAATAAAACACAAAAAACTCCAGTTGCGAATTTCACGCATAATTTTTTAATCAGTGAAGTACAAGCGTTACTGGTCCTTCTCATCTCTGAACACTGTTGCTGCACCAAGGTCGATCCATTGAGTGCTAGATATCGGGTGAGTTGGTCACATGAGACGGCCACTGTGAGAGTGGTGGTTGCCACTGCATGGGCGCAGGTTCCCTTGGATAACCGGCCGATCGCTGGAAGCTCTCTGGACGCAGTCATAGGAAGCTGGCTTCCCTGGCCAGTTTGCTGTGTTTCAACGACGCAGATATGTTGCCTCTCTGCTTCGGTCTGGCATTCGTGCAACGTCCCTATTATTCTGGCATCTGCTTTTCGTCGTAAGCCGGAGGGAGATTTCGAAGACTACATGTACCATCAACGTAGCAACGAAACGCATTAGCTGGATGTGTTACATTCTGTCGCTGGCTCAGAAATGTCTGCAATAGACCCATAAGGGAATCTGGACTAGCACCAGCGGATGGAGCTACTTCTGAAACATAAGGTGGAGGCGGAGTTTCTTCTATAGGATCAGGATTACCGGCTGTTGTGGCAGATGGAGAAGGCTGTACTCGGGCTTGGAAGCTGGCAACGGTCCTTCTAGGCTTCTGAGCGATGTGTTTCGAAAGGAGTTGGAAGTGCCGCCAAATCAAAATAAATAAACACTTATAATAATATAATTACTAAATAATCAAATGATTATTTTTCGGACAATTGTCACAAATATATAACTATAATCGAATATGATTACAATTTTCTTTTTTTTATCTAATTACGTTGTTATTTTATGACAATTATAATAAAAAAATAATAATTAGTAGTATTATTATTAATTTAATAATCATATTATTATTTTTATTATTATCATCATCATCATTTTTATTATTCTTATTTCTGTTGGTTTTATTAATATTATTTCCATTTTATATTGTTCTTATATTATTTTTATGATCGTCATTATTATGCAAACTTGTAACTATTATTTTTAGAATGATAAGTTTTTTTTATGCAATAGAAACAATGTTTATTTTAGCAATAATATTAAGAAATAATTAAATATCTTCAATGCATTATTCCTAGATAAAGAATACGATTACAAATAAGGTCGATAATTACAACTATAATGACGCAGAAGTGAAATAAATCTTTTCAGTTGCAGTGAATGCATCTGCCGCTTGCCCTGACTTGGTGGCTGCTTTCTTCAGTTTACCAAGTTTAGTGCGCATGCTCTTATACCACGTCTTCCATTAACTACGGCTGCGTTTAATCTTTGTGGCCTGCTCCACCCAGAGCCTGTCTTTTTTGCCGCGGTGTCTTTGTAACCTGTCAGCCTCTTTGAGTTTATAATTGGATTTTGCTGGAGGAAGTCAATTATGAGCTCTTTTTATACTTCAGTAAAATTTGTTATGACCCTAGGGGTTGTGCTCTTCCGAGCACATGCACCTCCTTCTGCTTCTTCTTCCTCATTTGCAAGGGGCGGATCAACAGGTGCTTAGGGTTCTTCTTGATCGTGCGATGGTAGACATGGGCTTTCAGGTTGCTCCTCAACTTGAGCGTCCTTTGCAGCGCGGGGAGCATTTGTTCGGCGCTTTCTTGGTGGCATTATACTGATTGAGTGACTGAAATTAAAGTTTCCTGAATATCACGGCTTTTATATACTCATCTTCAGACCGCGCGAAACGTGTCAGACCGTACAACAACTCAACTGTCCGTAACGCATCTGCCTGCAAAACGCACTCACCGTAACGGGTCACGTAGCCAATTAAAGCGGGTATATACGATCTTGTCAAATATGTATTAATTAATATAAAATGTGCAAACAACTTATTATACATATATTTCAATATAAACTAAAATAAAAGTTAAGAAGATGTGTCGAAAAATGCTAAATAAGCCAGATATTTAATTCTGAAATCGAAAAGGGCTGTACAGCCAAATTCGCCAGCATGTATATCATGCATGTACGATGTTAATCTAAATTTAGTTTAACGGTTCATTTGAAATTCCTGCAGTGATATCGATTCATACGACACACTAACACTTACTAAAAAGACGAATGCATCGGTTATTTTAGGAAAATATGTACAAATTATCTTCGTCACAATCGGCTCGGGGCGCTAATTTGTAATTGCTGCATTTTATGAAATTCGTCTTAAATGTATCGTTTTTCTTGCATATTGTGTGTTATTATAACATATTTGTATCAATATATTACAATTCAACACATTTAAAAATCGTATAATCTCGCTTTAAAAACGTAGTCAATTATCCTAGCTTACCGTGTAATGACAAAACGTAACACAACTTGATATAAACTAAAAGCCTCTATAACGCTAAAAATCAACGAAAATTTCGTAAAGTCTTTCGTAAAATAAAGTAAACACCTAAACAATCAGTGTTCCTTATAGCAATAGAAATACTTTCAACGCTACATGTGGTATGATAACATAGATTTTTGTAGATACAAAATTGTCGCATAATTGGTGTATTTCATGTATATTCCTTGTTCGGTGTAACTGAATACATAATATCTGTCTTCATGAAGAAATGCATAAATGGGCATCATATGTCATCGTCAAATTAGACGAGAAAAATGCACCAAGTTATTGCCCATGGCTGGGTTCACTAATTAGTTATGTCTATGGTAAGCACATGCAGCACTGTTAATGTGTGTATATTTTCATGTTAAATGACAGGTGAACTTTCATATATGCAGTTAAACAAACGTGGTCTCGCTTAATTATTAGCATATATATGCACAAGATATGTAAGTCACACATAAAGCCATCCCGTATCAGGTAATTCAACTCATGTTAAAGTCAATCATCCAGACAGCCGTCACCCAATTTATTTGTCAATTATTGTATAAATTGGCATCTGCGTTGTATGAATGGGGGTCCTAAGTTTGACAATCGAGTAGAGTAGTCACGCTTTCTTGACGTGGTGGCCAAGTCGGCCACCGCGATGTAAAATTGTACTTCATGAACATTAGAAGCGTTGTGTTAGAAATTATTTAACAGAAATAAATCTCGATGAAAACAGAAATGAACTTTGGTTGTTACTGTGTATTATCAAGGAACAATGTGTAATTACGTGACACAGAACATTAATAGTGTATTATCAAGGAACAATGTGTAATTACGTGACAAAATGCTCGTTTTAATTTATTTGTGACACAATCAATTCCATTTTAATTTCCTGCCAATATATCTATTCATACGACAAAACGAACACTTAAATTGTACCATGTTAGTGTTCGTGTGTCGTATGAATAGATATCGTTGCGGTAAATTAAAATGGAATTAAATATGCAAATCAATAAAAAAAACGAACATTTTGTATATACAAACATATATTCTACCAGACCACATCTGGCGTTGAAATCTCGGCAATTGCCATTAGAAACACTGATTTTTAATTGATTAACTTAATTTTACGAATTTCTTTATGAAATTTTCGTTGATTTTGAGCGTTATAGAGGCTGTCGGTGAATGAATAGGATTCCAGTCAGAGTACGGACCCTTTTCGGCTTCTTTTACGGCCTGCTACGTACTGTCAAGTTTTGTTGCGTTTAAAAAGTTCTATCACGTTTCACATTTCCGCCGTGGCTGCCGTGGCAATTTGTTTGACAGTTTAAAATTTTGGCACGGCTACCGCGGCAACCCCGTTGTGTCACGTCACCGACCGACCGACCGACTGATAGCAAAAGCTCCTTTGATATATTTTCAAACATTAGATTTTACTGTTTTATCACATGAACTTATACCTTGTTAATTTATATACCGATGGGTTGGTATTAAATTAACTGATATTTAGATCAGTGAAGCAGCAGAACATACATATACAATTGTATTCGCTTTCTAAATGCACATCATTACAACATAAACAGTTCCGTTCGTTTCGTGAAATATTATTCTGAGCGTATCTGCCAGATTAGATTCTCAAAGGATGTGCAGACACTCTAAATCTTCCAATAAGTAAGCGCATACGTCTAGCAAGCAAGTCTAAATATTATTCATATTCAAACGCATACGTCTAGGAAGCAAGTCTAAATATTACTCATATTCAAACGCATATGTCTAGGAAGCAAGTATAATATTATTCAAATTAAAACGTTTTGAAAAATGTGAGCATATCTTATACAGAACTGTTATTCATTTTACCATATCACTATTGTTTAAATTTGTCAACAAGTGTACATTTGAACTCGCTAATAAAACTATTAACGTGCAAAACAATTGGATTTTCAAATATATACAATAACTACACGGCCGTTAATCACGGGCACCACCTCTTTTTGAGATGCATTAATAAATGAGCCAATGCTACTTCCGGGGTGGCGCTCAGGCCCGGATGTTTTTAAATTTAACGGATAATTTTACAGGAATCATAAGCTTTTCAACATATTTCGCATTATTTATATAAATCGGCCTATGTAGTGAGATTCAGCGGAGGTAAATTCATCCAAAACTGTACGGAAACATACACTCACAACCCATTTGGAAACGTGAGGACCTATAGAAGTTGTGGCATGGTAGAATTCGTAAAAGCAAATCGACGTATTTTGCCTGTGTGACGAGCACATTCCCAGCCAATTAAATCACTCATTACATAAAACGATCGCTTTGAACATGTCAAAGTTAATGCATGCACAAAAACATCGGTTTCTTTGCATTTTTCAAAAAGAGATGGAGCAATGCCAAGGAGGTAGTGCTAAGAATAGGAGGTGGCGTAAATGCACATTTATAGCTTTTTAAAGTGACGCATTTAATGTAATAGTTTCTATTATGTTTACAGGACTTACATTTATTTGTGTAAGGTAAGTAGACAACTTCAACACAATTAAGTCGCGTGCGTTTTTATTTACAAAAAAGTAGTTTTCGAATAATGCCATAATGGATCTAAACTTTGTCTTTGTAAGGTAAGAACAGTTAACATGTATACTACAAAAAGTTAACGGAAAAAGACCGAGTTTTCTTCTTTTTTTTAGTTGAAAGTGCGGAAACACCATATTTGCAATTCAATTCAATGGTTTATTATAGTCTCATTCACAATACATATGCAATTAAAATACATATAAAAGCACAGTTACATGTATGCGACCTTTTATGAGCCTAATAAGATTCGTTGACCAAAGTAGGCCTTTTAGTATATTAAGCATTTGTATTAAGGGTCACAAATCATCGTTGCAAGAAGAAGAATTATCTTAAATTTATTTAGTTAATTATCATACTGTCTACACCAATTGCTGTTAATGAACTATTTGGATATTGTTAAGAATTTAGTTATTGGTTTCATTGAGTAGTACAATTTTTTGGTATATATCGTACAATATGATCTATTCAGATAAGTGACTTCTTAATTGAGTTGATAACTTATATATTAAAAATATATATATATATATATATATATTCTTTATTATATAATATGTTTATGTTCTGTAAAGATTTGGGCCTTCGTATTTTCGTTAACAAATAAAGTTAATATAACAAATAACATTATCTATCAAGTGTACGTCATGTGATGATGTCATTGCGATACGATTGTTAATTGATACATCGGGCATTGGCGCCACCTCCTTTCATTAGCGCCATCTCCTTAGCATTGGCTCCTTCTCTTTTGGAAAAATGCAAAATAATCTATTACGTCGGCAAGAAGTCAACATTTTGTGCATGCAGCTTTTAAGATATTTTGTACGCAATTGTTTGATGTCGTTAGCGCTTTAATTGGTTGGAAATTTGCTCGTCTCAAGGGAAAAACTCATCGAAATGCTTTTACAAACTCCATCATTCAACAACTTATAATGGTTCTCACGTTTTTAAATGGGTTATGAATGTATGTTTCTGTACAATTTGAATGAATTTATCTTCGTCGAATTGCATTGGCCGATTATTAAAATCATCCAATATATGCTGTAAAAACACATCAAACCTAATCACCTTGTAAAATTATCCATGAAATTTCAAAACAACCGGGCCTTAGCACCACCTCGGAAGTTGCATCAGCTCATTTATTAATGCATCTCAAATAGAGATAGCGCCGGTGATAAACGGCCGTGTAACTAAATTCTTAAGTATTTAACATGTTCTTGCCAATTGAGACCTTATTTGTATAACCTGTATAACATTCGTTAAACGTTTGTTTGTAAACAATTTGCATTATGATATTTTCATTTTTAATTATTTTCAACCAATATTTTGCTGCGACACTGCCTTATCAAAGGTAGACTTCTATTAGGTTACTGACATGACATTTACAAGAGGGCTATCTCGCCGTGGGATTTTCCAACACCGTTGAGTCAAGTGAATTCAAAAGGGACAAAAGAAGGTAAGAATTTTGTTATAATACTATTAGTATTATTACTTATTATTATTATATCTATCAATAACATTTTCATGTGTGTGATCTATGTTTACATTTCAGAATAAAGGCATTTGTATTAATAAATAATAGCCGGCTTGTTTACATAGTGTATATTCGGATATTGGTTTAATTCAAAGATAGTCTGATAGACTAGGCTTGTTCGCTGTGTACTTTTATTTTTAGAAAATGCTCAGCTCGTATAAAAAAACATTCATTATAGTCGATAAATGATACACATAGCATGCCAGAGAAAAAATAAACACTATTTGAGGGAAGGAAAGTATAACGAAATGTAAACATATAGCTCTATATATATATTAACGATTTAGTCGGGATTTTGTATGCGTGTAGATAACGATGTACAAGAAGAAAAACACGGTTGTAAACGTCCAATCATGATCGCCATTTTATTGCGCAAATTAAACTTGCCAATGATTCTTTTCGATTTACATATAGTCGGGTATCATGGCCTTATCAGGTTATAAATATGCAATATATATATATATATATATATATATATATATATATATATATATATATATATATATATATATATATATATATATATATATATATAAATGTTAGATATAAATGTTTGCTAATAACGTCTACAATAGTAATAGTACTTATGTTTCATTTATTCTTAGTTGAAAAGGGGACACATTTCTGTAATTTTTTACGAAAGATGATCAACTTTAAGTTGTTCTACTTCATATCGTAAGGCAAAATGCATGTAAGTTTAAATATTATATATTGCAAGTCTAGGAGAATTTTTCCGGGAAAATGTGCGTCTACGGACAGACGGACGTCCAGAGTAATTCCAGAACACCAACTTTACTTCGTATAGAATTGAATAGAAATTTAAGTTATTATTATTAAATTAACCAAATTTGGATTTTGTAAGGTATTAATTTTCCTTTCGTAGTTCTTCATCGCTTTTGTTTACGTATGTCAGGAAACATCCACAAGCTAGTGACCACTTCTGAATAAAGACAGATTTTTGCTACAAACTAAAATATTACACTTTGATATCATTGCTTGTTTTATATATTGTCACAGGGATGAAATGTAAAAAAATCAGTTACCGGTACTGTAATGAAATGCGATGTGTTGAGATATTTAAAAACGTTTTAGCGCGTTAAAAGTTATTTTTATAATCTTTTTCATGTAAATTTCGATGAATTCTAGCAATAAAAGGAGACCATAAGTCAACACTTCTACCACATGTACCACAGGACAATAAAGCTGTCAGATGTGTGTTGTTTTATACTTAAAATAAATATATAGATGTGTTGAAAAAAAAACTGTCGAATATTCGCATAATTCGTCTCTGTGTTTATCAACTGCTTTATCAGGGCATAGGCTGTGGTTTAGCATTTATAATGTCTTTTTGTAAGTGACTTAATTAAATCTCCAATATAGATCTTTAAAATCGTGTTTTAGCGCACATTCGGTAAATGTTGAACATTTTATATAAATGTTGTATGTAACAAACAGATAAAAAAAACATATCTTGATAGTTATTGCACGCAAATATGTTTTATTTCGTTAATTATCTTTAAAGTACATGTTTATCATCAGCTAAGCATGTGTACATTTGAGCTCGTTTTGTTTGTTTGACCCGGTTATGACTTATATTATCTACTTATATTATTTACTTTGTTATCAGACTTCTACGAAAAACCCGAAAACGGATGACGAATGTTCTTATATTCGTAATTACATAATTACTATTATGAGTATTGAGATAGTGTCAAAAAGAACGTCATCTACGACAGAAAAGCGAACATGGCTAGAGAGGTACCGCCGGTAGGCATCATCGTTCTTGGACGTAAACATGTAGGAAAAACGAGTGTAATCAAAGCTCTGTGTGGACTAGGACAACACTTGGAATGTGCCTCTTCCAGTGTGGAGCCAGTGTTGATTCCATATCCGAAAAACAAGGCGATTGTTTTTTGGGACTTTCCTTCCTTCGGAAGCGAAGATGTGTGCAATGATTCATTAACGGATAGTATCAAAGGCATTAAATTAGATACCGAACTTTACGAATGTGCTTTGCTTGTGTGCGACGATTAACTCGCCGAGTTAGATAAATCAATGCTCGAACAGGTTTTGAAGTTGAAATTCAAAAGAGTAATAATTTTGCGTAATAAAGTGAACGCTAGTATAGAAGTGGGTCACACCCTGTGTCCAGAAGACCACAATCCCGATCACGTGTTTTCTCAGTGCATACATGACACTAGAAAGTATTTTTAAGCTTATAAGCCAGACAAAATGTTTGTGTTGGACACGTTTGACACAGACAAGTTCCAGTTCAATGACCTTGACGTCTATCTTCAAAGCGGCGCTGGCTTCAACAGGGCAAATCCCTACCGATCGTGTAGGGTAAGTTAACGTTCATTTACCGGAAATACAAGTGTTTAAATCCGTTGAAAAAGATTCTGTCGATTTATGTGTACAAGTACGAGTTTCCCTTAACTGACCGATTTTTCTACCCATTTTCGGGTAAATGATTTTCGGGTAAATGTATATAGGCATAAGTTAATTAGTATGGTAATAGGGGTTTGTATTGCTTGTTTACCTAAGGACAACATATAAAATTTATTGGGCACATATAAACAATATATATGTATATACCACGAGAAGATTAAGGTTGGTGTAAATGCAGATAGCTGAGAGATATATTTTATAGTTAAACTATTGTTTACATGCAGGCCACCAAATTGTCAAGGAGCCACGGTTTTAATGGGTGACAGTTTTTTAAACACAGCATAGAATTAAATATTGTAATTGTAGTAAGGTGGCAGGGGTTTTTCTGCCTACTTTGGGAAAAGGAGTCTGATCAAATTGGTAATTTTTTATTAACAAAATTGCCCATTTTGGAAATTTTTGTTTCGTGAAACGGCTCATTTTGGGAAAAACAAATTGAATAAATCATGCTTTAATAAGTCTGTGGTTTAACAATTTTCTTTATATAAACACATGCAAAACATGATCTGATAACTTAACAGCATCATCAACAAACTTTATGCTTTCACTTGTTTTACCAGACGGGAAAAGCTCACAGTATTTGCACAGGAACTCTCCCTTGGCCGAGCTAAAAGTAAAATAGAGCCATGGGTATTTCATTTCATACTTTAATGTATTCAATGACGATTGAACTACAACTTTCGTACAAGGCTCCGAGCATTCAGTTGCCGATTTTGTGATTGACGGCCCTAGCATTACTTCTGTTGCTGTTACATTGTGCTGCGTATAGTCCGAGCCTGTCTGTTCAGGGTTACTCGCGGCAGTAATTTCGGAAGATTCTGAGCGTTTCGAAAACATCGATGATATCGTTACACATCCTTTAGCGTCTTTTTTTCGTGTTTTTTTAATGTAATATTTACTTTTGTGCGAAGCCATGATTGAAAATAAGCGTCTGCAGATATGGTTTAGAATGTGTATTGTGCGGCTGTATATACTCGTATATAATGCGGAACAGTTCGAACGTCATCGCTGAGAGTAAATGCATCCGGCAAATACACCAAAAAATCTGTGTCACTAAAGGCTTTATTACGTCGCGAATGAAGGGAAGTCACTCTTTCGATATAAATTATGTTTACTTTTTACGATTTTGGAAGATTTTATTTTTTTGAATTGGGAAAAATGCAATCAAAATTCGATTGGCAACGGGTCCGTTTGCTTTGGGAATGCCTCCGTTTCCCGGAGGCGCAGACAGTGCTGAAAAAACCCTGGGTGGTATTTATACATCTATTGTTCAATTGATATCTTATTGTCTTCTACCAAGCCCTGAAATCACATATTTCACAGATATCTTTTTTTGAAACAAAAGCGCCCATTCACACCCCGTACGATTTGAACTGTATATATCAGTAACATGTAAGACTAAGTCAAGTTTAACTGTTATTTGAATTATGCAAAACTATTTTTGCATCTCCCTCACCGAACATAAGTTTGAAACCTAATGTATACATTTTTCAGACAGTTGTTTTAATAACAGGAAACGAATGATCACCCTATTGAGAATTGGTGGAGATTGCGTAACGCACAAATTATTTAATTAAAGGATTTTTTTAGTTTTGATTGTAGCGTTTTGTTGTATTCGCATTTATAATTTTTTATGAGTCTTTATCTCACTAATGTTCATTCCGGGTAGTTCGGTGACAGACGGTGAGTCAATGACCCCTTTCGAGTTTGTCAATTTTGGTAGAAATAGCAAATCTCGCACCAGTCCATGACAATCTTTAAAAAAAATAAAACTGCCCGTTCTAGTAATATAACACCACATTTATTAACTTTTGGTACTTATCGTTGCAAAGTGTCATCTAGATATTTTTGCAAGAAAACTGAATATTCAGCATTACATCAGGTCATTACATTTTAGTTAATAATTTCCACATAACAGTTTACCGGCTACTTAGGTTACCGGCTACTGTCTATTCTAATCTCATCACATGGGTAAGGTTATGGGCCCCACAATCACTCCACCGGCCAACGTTTACGATTTTCATGAAATGCTTAATTTTTTTTTAAACAAGTAATTTACATGCAGATAAAGTCAGGAAGACGGACAATTTATAAGAGCAAGCATCAGTCAGACAAGAGTTACGACCCCATCCACTGTGATGAAAAAGAACAGCACGCAATTTATACCAGAAAAGACGGGAGTACTTTCCGGACCACCGAGACCACTGGAGCCGATGACGCTACTCGATTTGATGAAGGCGCGAGTGATACCTGCATTGGTTTTGACTTTACTAAATGGTATGCCAGCAGTGGTTTTTTTTTGTATTCAAATTTGGGGCCGTAATATAGACTCATTCCCAATGGTAAAAAGGTATATATTTTTCGCAATTAGGCTCAATTGCCAATAGAAAGGTTCAAAAAATAAACTTTCTTTAACAAAACTCGGCATTTATTTAATCGCTTATCCAGCTCTATAAGCTGAACCTTAGTAAACCTAATTTTGAAAACACGTTTATTCTCATTTTTAAAGTATGTGTTAGCAAATTATAAACCATTCTTATTTCACAAATTTGTCAAAACGGCGTAAGTTTTCCTAATCCAATGGGATCCGGCCCCATTCCCAAAATGTTGAAAAATAAACACTTGCCAGCTTAACTTAATATGATATTGTTGGACCTAAATACGCCCCTATACAAAGGATATTTTTTCCACGATGTGTTCATGTTTGAAATACAGTATATATCATTCATTTTCAAGCCAAATAATTACACAGTTATACGTGCATGTATATGTTATAGATATTCATTGAATATTAAGTAGTGGGCTACACGAAAAACACGGTTAATATGAATTTAGAGGTATCATTAAGAGGTTTATAAATGTTCTACAGTAACAGTATAGATTACTTTCTCTATGTAACTATCGACTGACAAAGCGTGGTACTAGGGTTATGGTTCGGTTTGGAAGTTTCCATGTTCTTTGTATGTGCATATTTACCATTCCTGTCAAGATGACATCAGTGATATCACTGCTGACAAAGACGAAGTCAAAGGATTGCTTTGAGATCTGAAACAGTCTTCTCCAAGCAAGAGGCGAGATATGATCCGAAGAACTCGAGATGACCTAGCACGATGGGAGACAGAAACACTTCACATAGCTGTAATGCTGGAGTTGGCAAATCGAGCTTTATCAACGCTATTCAAGACGTCAAGCCAGATGAAGATGGTTGGGCACCCGTTTCTGTCGTTGAAGGAACCATGCGTCCAACAAAATATAGCCATCGCGTATTTTCTAATATATTGCTATGGGATCTTCCAGACGTTGGAACAGAACGTTTCAGGCGAGAAACGTACATGGGCCAGGTTGAATTTGAAAGGTACGACTTCTACATAATTGTTTGCGCAGGGCGTTTTACAGAGAATGACATATGGCTCGCCGAAACGATTCGCCAAAAGTGTAAAACTTTCTTCTTTGTCCGCACGAAAGTTAAGCAAGACATCGATTACGAGAGACGAGTCTACGCGGGCCCATCGGTTTTCGACGAAAAATTTGTGCTTAGAAAAATACGGAGTAATTGTTTAGATAGTTTACCAATCTCGCGGCGTGGAGTAGTTTTCCTTATCGACAATTACGAACAACACCTGTACGACTTTGGTAAGCTTGCAATGGCTATCATAGACAATTCACCGCCGGAGAAGAGACAGGTGGCCACGTTTGGGATGTGTCTTTTGACCGAAGATGTCATCAAGGCAAAGGAAGAAGAACTAAAGAATCGGATCTGGAAAACCGCCCTGATGGTTGCCGTAACTGATGAGTCGTCCATTGATGTGTTTGGCATTTCGTCAACTGATGATTATCTTTTAAAAGAGGCACAGTTCTATCGGGAGCAGTTTCAGCTAACAAATGCGCACTTAGAGAAGTACGCTGAAGCTGAAGGTAAAACGAAAAAAGAGTTTATGTAGTGCAAGAAACTAAAGTCGACAATACTTAGCCATCGTGCAAAGATATCGATGCTTTTAAAAATGCTAGGTAAATCGAGTCCAAAGGTTAATGTTATTCTGCTTCCCGTACTAACGGTCATGACCTCCGGTGCAGTCTCGTTTGGAATAGCGATGAAATTCCTGCATGTTGCTTTGAATGCTGCCGTTGAAGACGCGAGAAAAATTAACGGTTTCACACAGTCAGACAATTGATAAGATACCCCATTATTGCAAGGATTTATTTTTAACGTTATACACTTACTATGAATACAAACTTTAAACGAAGTATTTCGTGTAACTGCAATATGATATTATTTACTTCACCTGATAATCTTTCAATTAGAACGCCCATATCTAGTCCAGGAAGGGAAATATAGTTACAGAAAACATTGTAACTGTAAGTTCATAGTGATTAAATTACATTATATGATGTTTTGAAATTACCACGAAAGGTGATTTTTTTAAACACATTTGGGCTTTGATCCGGTGGGCTGTAAACAAGGTCTGAGACACAAATATATTTATTTTAAAAAAACATCATATACGGGCTTTTTTATTTCAGAGTTTGAAACCTCTTGAGTTGCAAAAAAATAAAAAGTTGATTGTACCTTGCAAACGGGGAAAATGAGGTATCTGCATAAGTAATGGTATAAAAGAGGTAATCAATGCTTTGCAGTATTTAATATTTGCACAACCGACACATGCACGGATGTCCATGTGCATATTCCTGTTAATTATATTGGTAGAAAAGAAAGTTTCAAGTATAATTGATCTTTTAATTGTTAAACAATTTCTATTCAATACATATGTATTACAGTTTGATTGATATAAGTTTATATTCCAACTAAAAAGCGTTAAGCACAAAGGCATATTCTACTTCAAATCATTTACGTTTACAATATTGTTTATGTGACAAAGCATGTTCGAATTTGATTCATACAGTTGAAGATTTAGCGTATGTTTTCATTCTACTCATGAAGATATACAAATTATGTTGTCTGTTAAAGATCAATTTTCTGTTGACACGTTGCATGGTCAAATTTGAGTTTCGGAAGAATAAAATAGCATTGTAGGGTCATATTGTTTATAGCATGCTTGAAAAGTATGTTAAAAATATTACTTAAGAATTATTATTGAAATAAAGTAAACGCATAATATAATCAAGTGTCTATTCATGGTCATGTGTGATATTTAATTTGACTTTCTAGATGGATGCTCAAACTCATATCATTCAGTTTTTCAAATAGTGTTTGATGTTTAAAACCATTTTATACAGTTGTTAAATGACATTGTGGGGTTTAGTACATGTCACAGATTTGTTATGTGCCATTCATTTTTTATTTATTAAATGCGTTGTGAATTCATTAATTATCATATAATAAGCGGTGTGTGCTCTAAATTGACTAACTTATGTGTATATTCAATTTGCTTGTTTGGTGTGTCTAACTGTTTTCATTGTTATTCATATTTGCCACTTTATTATTTGAGGAGCTCATTTAACCCTTAGTAACCTCTTCATTTGGATATTACCACTCATGTTGTTCTTTTTTCTGATGTTTTATTAGATTGTTTTATTTTCTGTCTCATAAGTGTTTATTTGTTGCCAAAATACATTAATGTTGTGTTGTTTTCGTTGTTGTTGTTTTAATGTTTCATTAAATTGTTTTATTTTCTGTCTTATACCTGTTTATTTGTTGCCAAAATAAATGCATGTTTAGTGTATACAGTGACCTGAGAGACATAATAATGACAAGTCAGTGACATTCATGATAAATTAAATAATTGTTGTTTATAGTGATTTGTATGTGTGCATTAATAACTTTATTATGTTTTGAAGTGGCATTTCTTGTTCAGAAAACGGATGTAATGGATTGGAAAGTGAATGCAGATGTTTAGCATAGATAAATTACGGTATTTATAGTTGCTCGTCCTAATCGCTGACTGTTTAACACATATCATTTAATATTTAATAAAATTTGATTTCGAACAATATGAAAATATAGACGGATCTTGACATTGCTTGTAATCATAATAAGTATCAATATATTATATGCAATACATATTGTGATCTTCTGTACTCAAAGTGTGCAACATGTGATATATTTATTACTTGTAATTAATATGATTCAATCTACACACACTGTGCATATGTGTATAGTTAACGATTTCCTCTGTACTAATCAGTGTTCTCACGTGTATTGTGAACTTATATCATTTACATGATGACTAAAGTATTAAATTAACTTATATTATCTAAAGTTAAAAGAAATCCTCAAAGAGAATCGTCGCGTTATTTTATTGTGCTTTCTTCATTTATCTACACAACAGAAAATAGTGTATATATATAATTGTTATGATACATGTATGATTGTATAAGATTTTTTTGCACTGAAACATTTTTTGTTAGAATACATAACCCAAAAGTGTGCTTTGACAATATAAAATTTAAATTTATATGTACCAAATTGTTTTATTGTATGTTCAGTTTTCCGAAATTCATAGTTTTTTCTTGTTATTATTTTTAACATTAAATACGTCCAAAGAATGTGCCGTTCGTAAGTTTCTTACATCAAACTATACAATTTTGCAAAATTCTTAAATAAATATAAGTAAAGTGACGTACTTTTTGTTAATTAAATCTCAAACACATTTACAATGCGAGTTACGTGACTTATTTTGGCAAGGTGACATAATGTACATTATGTTATTAAACAAATTATACTGTAATCATAATCAAGTGTGTTTTATTTTTAACCTTGATTATATCTTGTGATTTAAGTTTATGTTTTCAATTCGCGTGTTGTTCTTGTTTATGTAAGTACTCATTTTTCTGACGACACTGAATCATTGATTGAACTAATCGTAGCCTATATTTGTTTACTGTTTACTTTATATTATATCTAGCGTTTCTGATGTGTCTGTCTTTAGTATAGCCCTTTGTGACAATGCAGTATTAACTTTATTTTGTTTCCGTTTCGGGTATTTATTGGGTTCGGGTTCCTATTTATATACGCGTTTCTTCAATATTCTTCGGATTATATTAGTTAATTTTCTTTCCGGGTTCTTGTTTTGTTATGGTGTGTGTTAATGTGTTTTCGCCTTAGCACATGTCTTTAATATTATGGATTACCTCTAATATTTAGTGTAAAATAGTAATACATTCTTTGAAAAGAAAATAAGGTCAGAATTATGTAGTTATTGCTATATTTGTAAAACTATACGCATAACATTGTGTGATCACTATGTATTAACCCCATTTATGTGCCATTCTCACGAAATATGTTTATTTCGTGTTTATTTAGATTAACTGTTCTTTACAATGATGTGTGTTTTTGTGTGAGTACTTCAATGCATGCTGTTATTTATTTATATGTATGTTAACGACGATGAGCTTCACAAGCTTAAGTAAAAAATAAACTATTCTGTTCTGTTCTGAAGACATTGCTTGTATATTTCTGTTTTTGTAACATCGGGGTTCCTAAGTGGTATATTTTGAAGAGTCTTTTATTGCCCATATTGTTGCATCCACCATACATAATTAAGACAACAGTTTTTAAACAAACTTCCTTATACCCGTTATTGAAACGTAAGTTCTCAGTACTGCAAATGTTTCATCATTTAGCGCATACGATTTAAATGTCAACGCTTTGTTTTCGTAGCGCAAACGAGCAGGTGAATATAATCGAGGTCGCCGTGGCGTAATGGATATGGTGTCCGCCTAGCGATCGGGAGGTAACGGTTTCGATCCCCATTGTGGGAGCGTTCTTTACATTTCCCCCATAGACACCATGTACTGGTTCTAGTCCCAGGAAACAGACACGAGAGCATTATAAATAAGTCCAAGGCTTTCTATATGATGTTACTTCAACAAAATTTATAACGAAACGTTTACGCTGATTTCGATACATTTACTCGCCTTTATTACAGAAACAAAATGTCTGTTTTTTCACTATCTGATCTCTACGGCCATTTCCGGAAGGCGGAAAGTTAATCTCAGCTTTCCAAAAATAGGTCTGTTTTGATTTTTTAAAGATCGTATACACACTCTCTCTCTCGAGACAATTGTGAGATAAAAGAAGGCATTGTAGGTTATGCGTTAATTAGTCTCTAGATTTTTGCATAATATTATCAATTGCATCAACTTCAAAAGGCTTGTGATTTGTTGATTTCCATTTTATTTTCTGTGATCAGTTGTTGTCTTCATTGAGATAATATCTTATCTTAAATGTCCGATATGTATTAATGTATTTTGTTAATAAGCCATGACCTATGTATGAGATCATGGTTTTCCATGTATGATGTTCGTTTATGTTTAATTCAACTCTTTTCAATTTTGCAAGTTACTTATAATTTGGGAATATTGTTTATTTTGTTTCAAATAAACCATTTGTTGTTTATCACCGAAAGTCATTATTAACGGATGGAGGTGCAATTTCAGCATGCCAGTGAGTGTTATGTTGTGCATGCAGATTTTCCACAAAACAATTTTCAGCAACTTTGGTTAGGAACATATAAATTTTGTACTTGTTTTGTTTCATTGAAATCTTTAATTTAACAATTATGATAAATTAAGTATCATAACGTTAGATAGCCTGACTAAAACAAGAACTGGACACATAAATATCAGACCAAATTTTCACCCTCGCAACCTTGAATTCTATTTGATTGAAGTGAGTTTCATATATATCATAATTAAATACATATCATCGTTATTAAATAGAGGATATTTGTTGGATTTGGCGGAATATCGATTTTAAATCACGAGTGATCATTATAGAAAATGAACAAATGTTTTTTCTATGATCACGGTTTCTTTTTATGTTATTCTTACAAATGATTATTTTTGTATTTTTGCCATTCCGGACAATACAATTCACTTTTTTATAAACATTCTATGCAGAGTAATCGCCTCTGGTAACATTAGGGGTCACAATGGGGAAACCAAAGATATCTAAAAATAGTTCCGGTCAATGAATCGAAAATTTGCATTAATATTTTTAGCTCATCTTTTTTTTGGAAAAAAATATGAGCTATTGTCATCACCTTAGCGTCGGCGTCTGCGTTGGCGTCGGCGTCGGCGTCTGGTTAAGTTTTGCGTTTAGGTCCACTTTTCTCATAAAGTATCAATGCTATTGCATTCAAACTTGGTACACTTACTTACTATCATGAGGGGACTGGGCAGGCAAAGTTAGATAACTCTGGCTTGCATTTGACAGAATTATGTGCCCTTTTTATACTTAGAAAATAAAAAATTTTGTTTAAGTTTTGTGTTTAGGGCCATTTTATTCCTTAAGTATCAAAGCTATTGCTTTCATACTTGCAACACTTACTGACTATCATAAGGGGACTGTGCAGGCAAAGTAATGTAACTCTGACTGGCATTTTGACAGAATTATGTGCCCTTTTTATACTTAGAAAATTGAAAATTTGGTTAAGTTTTGTGTTTAGGTCCACTTTTTTCCTAAAGTATCAAAGCTATTGCTTTCATACTTGCAACACTTACTAACTATAGTAAGGAGACTGTGCAGGCAAAGTTATGTAACTCTGACCGGCATTTTGACGGAATTATGGGCCCTTTATACTTGAAAATTTGGTTAAGTTTTGTGTTTTGGTCCACTTTACCCCTAAAGTATCTTAGATATTGCTTTCATACTTGGAACACTCGCAAACTATCATAAGGGGACAGTAAAGGACAAGTTGCATAACTCTGGTTGTCATTTTTACGGAATTATGGCTCTTTTTTGACTTAGTAACTTTAAATATATGGTTACATTTTGTGTTTAGATCCACTTTACTTCTAAAGTATCAAGGCTATTGCTTTTAAACTTCACATACTTTCATGCTATCATGAGGGTACTGTACCTGGCAAGTTGAATTTTACCTTGACCTTTAAATGACCTTCAATCTCATGGTCAAATTATTAAATTTTGCTAAAATTGCCATAACTTCTTTATTATGATTGGATTCGACAAAACAACTCTTACCTGACATACCACAATAGACTCCACCCAAACCATCCATCCCCCCGCCCCCCCCCCCCCCCCGCGAATCCCCCCTCACGAATCCCCCCTCAATCCCCCCATTATTATTTTTTTTAATGAAAGATCATCTAATAAATGACCACCACACCCTCACACTATACTCCCCCACCCCCCACCCCAAACAAAATTTGTGTATGCCCCCGGTAGGGTGGCATATAGCAGTTGAACTGTCCGTCAGTATGTCAGTCAGTCTGTCCGTCCGTCCGAAAAAAACTTTAACATTGGCCATAACTTTTTCACTTTTGAAGATAGCAACTTGATATTTGGCATGCATGTGTATCTCATGGAGCTGCACATTTTGAGTGGTGAAATGTCAAAGTCAACGTCATCCTTCAAGGTCAAATGTCAAATTTATGGTGTCTGTCCGTCCGAAAACTTTAACATTGGCCATAACTTTTTCAATATTGAAGATAGCAACTTGATATTTGGCATGCATGTGTATGTCATAGAGATAAACATTTTGAGTGGTGAAAGGTGAAGGTGATGGTCATCCTTCAAGGTCAAATGTCAAATATATAGCGTCTGTCCGTCCGAAAACTCTAACATTGGCCATTACTTTTTTTTATATTGAAGATAGCAACTTGATATTGAGAATGCATGTGTATCTCATGAAGCTGCACATTTTGAGTGGTGGAAGTACAAGATCAAGGTCATCCTTCAAGGTCAAGGTCATCCTTCAAGGTCATTTTTTTTTTCAAAGCGGCGTTCTCATGAAGCTGCACATTTTGAGTGGTGGAAGTTCAAGGTCAAGGTCATCCTTCAAGGTCAAGGTAATCCTTCAAGGTCAAAGGTCATTATTTTTCAAAGCGGCTTTATCATGAAGCTGCACATTTTGAGTGGTGGAAGTTCAAGGTCAAGGTCATTCTTCAAGGTCAAGGTCATCCTTCAAGGTCAAAGGTAAAAAAAAAATAATTCAAAGCGGCGTTATTATTAAGCTGCACATTTTGAGTAGTGGAAGTTCAAGATCAAGGTCATCCTTCAAGGTCAAGGTCATCCTTCAAGGTCAAAGGTCAAAAAAAATAAAAAAATCAAAGCGGCGTTATCATGAAGCTGCAAATTTTGAGTGGTGGAAGTTCAAGGTTAAGGTCATCCTTCAAGGTAAAAAAAACCAAAACAATTCAAAGCGGCGTTCTCATGAAGCTGCACATTTTGAGTGGTGGAAGTTCAAGATCAAGGTCATCCTTCAATGTCAAGGTCATCCTTCAAGGTCAAAGGTAAAACAAAAAAAAATCAAAGTGGCGTTATCATGAAGCTGCACATTTTGAGTGGTGGAAGTTCAAGGTTAAGGTCATCTTTCAAGGTAAAAAGAAACAAAACAATTCAAAGCGGTGTTCTCTTGAAGCTGCATATTTTGAGTGGTGGAAGTTCAAGGTCAAGGTCATTCTTCAAGGTCAAGGTCATCCTTCAAGGTAAAAGGTCAAACAAAAATATTCAAAGCAGCGTTATCATGAAGCTGCACATTTTGAGTAGTGGAAGTTCAAGGTCAAGGTCATCATTCAAGGTCATGGTCATCCTTCAAGGTCAAAGGTCAAAAAAATATATTTCAAAGCGGCGTTCTCATAAAGCTGCACATTTTGAGTGGTGGAAGTTCAAGGTCAAGGTCATCCTTCAAGGTCAAAGGTAAAAAAAAACATTTTTTTTTCAAAGCGGCGCAATAGGGGGCATTGTGTTTCTGACAAATACATCTCTTGTTTTTTTCAAACATGGTTAAAAAACACAAATATTTATTTTTATTATTTTAATTTTGAAATACCATCCAACCATCCACCCCAAGAATCGCCCCCCCCCCCCCCTCGCCAAAAAAAAATTATTTTTTTTTTGCTTTTTTTTGCATTTTTGAAAGATAATGTAATAAATGACCACACGCCCACACTATACACCCCTCTCCACTCCACCCCTCCATCCTTTGTGATTGAAATTGAGATAGGTCCCTACACCTTTAAAAAGAAAAATAGATGAGCGATCTGCACCCGCAAGGCGGTGCTCTTGTTCCCTGTTTGAAACAGTAAACTATCAGTTTTGAATCACTGATATTTTCTATAAACCATCGGAAAGCATAAAATAAAGTCATGTAATCATTTTCATGCCCTCTTACTATTCAATTTGACAAAATGAAAACGTTGTATGTTAGATTTTAGTTTTTCTTCATGCGGCTGTCTGGCTAAAATCTCTGGCAATAAGACCACGAAAAATTGTCCAAAAAACACCCGTTTGTTCCTACCGAAAACAGAACAATTAAATATTAGAGCGTGTTAATATCCGTAACATATGAAAATGACTTAATGAAATGTATTCTTGAATACAACTAACATTTAATGAGTCACCATTACCCAAGAAATTAAGTGCTGTGGGTGAAAGCCAAGGAATTGCAAGTTTGTATATTACAATACCGTCCACCTACTTGGAAACATGTAATGTCCTGCATACTCGAAATATTCCATACTAACGGAATGTGTATCTATTTCTTCCTGTAAAACCAGTTTTCGGTCAGTAAACATTTAATTACACATAATTTATATACAACTTTGACAATTCAATGACCGTTTACGTTTCTGACAAGTCTGTGCACGCTCTTTTAAAACACGAAAACATTTAAGTATCGTTCGCTGCAGTTGTAGTGTGCTAGACTTTTAAATAGATAGAAACATATGGTGCAAGGAGAGTAGGAACATTTCTAGCAATGAGCATATTAATAAAGTAGCAAATTACGTGTGCATATTAACTACCTTTCTTTTGTTTAAATGCTATTGGAAGCAAACTACTTTCTCTCCCAAGTTATTTTCAAATACTAAGAGGGTTAGACTTCATAGTTCACCCTTTGAATTCGTTATAAGTTAAGAAACCGATTTACATTTAATTGTGTTTTTTTTGCACCATATATATATATAACAAAGATAATATAATCTTTCTCATACTTTTTCTATTTTAATTCATTCTCAACAGAATTGTATCTTTTTAATCTCTATGTGTAGTTTTAAATGTGAATCGTGTTTTTGGCGTTAATCTCTCTGAAAAAAAAATCAACACACGACACTACTTATTATTTTATCTGTTTGTCCAGAAGCACTACCAAAATATCACTTCACAAGAAAAACGTTATGGAAGCACGTCTACCACAGGCTTCTTGACAATAGCGTCGTTCGTCGTCGGAAAAGACACATTGCGGATTTTACATCAGTCTCCTTTCTGACGTTACTGTTTTTTAATAGTGTCCGTCCCCATTCAGATCATATCAACTCGAGACTGTCTTACTATGTCAGTTGGTGAAGACAGTTTGCTCTGAACATTTTCGATTTTGGTTTTGTCTGGAAGGTATCAGGTATATAAGGGTTCCTTAAAGAATGATGCTTCTTTGTTAGGCATTGGAACTTTCTGTCGCTATGCAAACACACACATATAGGCGTAAACTTATAATCGTATTTATGTAATACAAATTTTCTTTACACCACTGGTTCTTTTTAAAGCAGAGGCGTATATTGATGTGTCAAAACCAATAAGTTCAATGCGCCTAGGTATTGCTGAAGATATTCCGCATACCTTCGTGTTAATATGCCGGACAGTGTATAACCAGAATGAACAGCATGTAAACAAATGTAAAAAAGTGCATGAGGAGGTTTTCATCTTCGAATCAGTTGTGACTCGGTATAAACGAAGGCAAATGAGTTGTTATTGTGACTGTCGTTCCTCAATAACATGGTTTAATAATAAACCAAATAATGGCATCCTATTCAAGTAATTGGCGACCTCAAAATCCTTTTTACGCCACCGCCGACCAATCACCACCACTTAAATAACATCTTATATGGCTTGCCAAAATTGTATTATGCACATAATATTATATGTCAATTTTTTTGGCAAGAATAATAGGTATTTATTGTTTTGTAGTGTAATACCTATAACCTAGCATTACAGGATTACGCAATTAAAGTGCGTCTACTGCAGTATTAAAGCGCGTCTACCGCAGTATTAAAGCGCGTCTACCGCAGTATTAAAGCGCGTCTATCGCAGTTTCCTTGCGGTTGACTTGGGCTATCTTTTAAAGTCGTGCGTCTAACGCACGTTTATCGCACAGTGACTTAAAAAAACGTCGTATGTGGCCCGATAATACACTCTGCGGATTATACCTATCTTTCCTTCTGACGTAACGTAGGGCATGCATGAAGCTTCAATTTTCCAGCAACGTTTTGCCTGTTGCTGTTACGGATATTAGTGCGTCTCCAATCGAGTCAGATCATCTTGAGACCATCTTGGTCAGTCAGTTAGTGAAGACAGTTAATGCTGAACATTTTCAATTTTGGTTTGGTCGGAAAGGTATCAAGTATATAAGGTTTCCTGAAAGAATGATGCTTCTTTGAGTTTTTTGTTGTTTCTTTGTGGAGCGATAATGCTAGAACATAAAATAAATAATTACAAATTAAAAACACCAAAAAAATCCAAAATAGCCGAAAAAATGGCCGTTTATTGAGAAAAACGCGACATTTTTCACGAACAAACGGTCATCATAACGTTATTGAGTCTGAACCTTTTTTTTAAATAATTTTCTCATTTCAAATGCAAATTCTGATTTGAATACACTTGAAATTAAACAATGGAGGCCAAAATAGCAGACAAAGTGTGAGATCCATATAAAAATAAGGTAAATACTACACCATAAACTAATTTGATTTTAATCAAAACCATATGGTTCAGGTCCACATTAGAACCGTCTCAATGATACTGTTCTAAACAGTACCAAAATTATAGGGATTACATAACAACGTTATACACATGACAACAACCAGTTATTTATTTAAAAAAAGTAACTTACTCCCTCTTATTGTGTTTTGTTATTTATGTGTTATGCTTCATCATTACTGTCACAGTCCTCCGCGTCACTGTCACTATTGTTATCTGCCTCCTTTGTTAATCTGTTCGCACAGTTGCACGTTTGATAGCAGCTGCAAAACATGGTGCATGGCAGGTGTGCCCCATAACACCCACACATTGCTGTTCCACAAGGTTGATCAGATGAACAAACACACGATACTAGTTTCAACACACTTGCTTGCTGGGGCTAGCGGTTTTTCATCGGCAAATAGGACGGGTGAAAGAACCTTGCCCACTTCCTTTTTTTTCCAACCATACTCAGTCACATTGAATGTTGGGGGATCTTGTTCTAAGGTGGCTTTCCAAATGCATGTTTGAAGATGAGCTCTTTTGACATTTTCTAATAAAGACTCAGTTGTTGGTGGCAACGCTTGTAGTTTTGGCATATTTCTTATATTTTTCTTCCCTATAGTGGAAAGCCAAACTTCATACCTGACATCTGACATACTAGCTTTGTTATAACGTCCATAGCACGCTGCAATAAATGATGTTGCTTCTGACAAGACAAGATCAAAACTTGCATCCTTGACACCAAGATGATCAAGGTGTAATCCTTTCTCTTACTGTTTGATGACCATAATTTTTCCAATCCCAGTTAGCCTAGCAACTGTGTCACAGCCGGACAACGCATGGGATGCCAATAAACTTGAAATTATTGCCTTGTTTTTCTGTGCTTTCCATTAAGACTGTACATGTAAGGTTCCTAGTCAAATATACATGTAGTAGTAATACAAACTTATCAGTGTCGTCGCATATAACCTTGACACAGACAGCTCCCTCACCATAGCCTGCACAACTTGTTGAGGAATAATTACATCGGATTCCTCATTGGTGGTTCGCAAATCCACTCTGCCCATGATGTTATGTCTATGAATTTCTACTGGAATATCCGATGAACCTGTGATAATAAGTTTATGTTGTACTTCTTGTCGATCATTCTCCCTACATCTGAAGTCTTCACATATTAGGTCTATCAACTGAACCTTATTTTCAAAATTTGTCAATACAATTTGCTGGGCTGGGAGAAGTGTTGAGGTGGTCAATTTATGACAAACTTTCTTGCAACTACTGGCTCTTCCGGTTCTTGTTCCACTCTTAATGCTGTATGGATGGTATCGGTCGAATATCAGATACACATCAGAAGAACTCAAATGTAGAAATACAAATCGCCACAAACTATTCACAAAATCCTGCACTGTACCATTTGCAGGTCAGTGTATGCACCATAGAACTGCACAACCATCTATTACAATTGTGTCTGGCGTTGATGAAAGTCTAGCTGACTGGGTTACTTGTAGTTTCCTCTCTGAAGGGGCCTTTTCACAGATTTGGCATGTTTTGAAGTTTGTCATTAAATGCTTTATATTGATAAATTTTAACATTGGATCTAAAAAGCTCCAGTAAAAAAATCAAGAATAAAATTAAAAAAAGGAAAACAAAGTAGCCCGCCGCAGGACTCGAACCAGTGCACCCCGGAGTCCTGGAGTAAAAACCAATTTGACCGCTCGGCCATCCTGCCAAGTATGAATATAAGACATATTTTATACTTCATATAAGCAATCTTCGTAGTTTCACAAAATTAAAAGACAACAATAGAACTCTCCAAAGTATTCAATCGTTTCGCGCTGCAACGCTTTATAATTTTCAGGTTTTTAAATCATCAAAAGATGCATATAACGGCTATATTAGACCATGGTAAATGTTACTGTGTGTTACTGTTTTCTCACAAATATCATTACTAAAACGAAAATTTGCGATTCTGAAACAACTTTTTTCAATTTTGTCAATTTACCAAAACGTGAAAAGATCCCTTTAATGTTGCTTTTGATGTAGCTTTCTTCATGTTACCATTGTTATCAAACATTGAGGTCGGTACTGTTGAAAGTTCGTGGCTTAGGACATCTTTCAAGTCGACTGATCTTGATGACATTAAACCTATTACTCTTCCATATATCAAATCCGTGTCATAGATTGTGCCTGCCTCACATGTCACCCCCTTTTGGTTAATAGCCATTGTTACAACCTTGTTGATCAATTTGCTATGAAAACCTTCGGGCCATGTGTTTTCAAAGGCAATCATCTGTTCCATCCCAATTGCTAGAGCATCATCAACGTTGACACATTCATTACCAATTCTTCCTGATACAATGTTTAAAACACCAGTGCTGTGTTCTGCAGGATTAATTGGATCAATGCATGTATCCAACTTCTTTTGAATATTCTGCCGATCAGCACTATCGGCTTTCAATCGAGCAGATGACTCTTCTGCATGTGTAATGACATGTGCAGATTCTTCTTCAATGTTCCTCATGCATTTTATGTCTTGGAAAAGCTGGCTACATATATGGAGACTCAGTGCCTAACGCTTTCAAGCGGATTCCTTAAGTGTTATGCCTATAATTCCTCGAGGTCCATGGCCATAGCGCATAACATGCTCACCAGCAAGAAATCTTTCTCGGACATGTGCAGGAAGATTTTCCATAGACCTTAAGTAATGCAAACCATATATACTGTCGCTATCCGCGCAAACACTTAATCTTTAAAATATATTCGTATTTATTTAATACACTAAAGATTACACCAATGGATACGTAAGTTTTAATGCAAAAGCGTTTACTATTATAGACAAACAAGTAATTACAATGTAAATTGGTATAATGGAAGATATTCTTTATACTATTTGTGTAAATATGCCGGAAAGTGTATCACAAACAAAGGAAAACAGCATGTTTATTAATGAAAAATAAAGAATGAGGAATTTTTCTTCTTCGAACCAGTTATGTTTATCAATTTTACGTAGTCAAAGAAATCGTTATGTGACTGTCGTCCCTTCATACTATATTGATCAATCAAATAATGACATACTTTAAATTAATTTGCGACCTGAAAACCTTTTTCAACGCCGCCAAAAACCAATTACCGCTGCTTAAATAACATCTGCGATGACTATCAGAGATTGTGTAATGCACATAATGCTGTAGGTGGCCTTGTTTTCGAAAGGTTGAAGAGATATTGTTGCGCGCCGGCTGCTCTGTCTTTTTGTCAGGATTGTAAAATTCTAATACAAGTCCCCAGTGGGCATCAAACGTTGTGCGAACGTTGCTGCAACGTAATATTTAGGTCGCAACGTCGGCAACCATTACCGAACGGTCACAACGTTGCATACAAAACATTACCCGGACGTTTCATCAAACGTTGCAGTTTGGTTGTCACAATGGTGTATATGAAAGTTTTCCCGACGTTTTTTTCCAACGTTGCTGCAACGATGTATTTAGGTTGCATTCAAACGTTGCAGTTTGGTTGTCACAATGGTATATATGAAAGTTTTCCCGACGTTTTTCCCAACGTTGCTGCAACGTTGTATTTAGGTTGCATTTAAACGTTGCAGTTTGGTTGTCACAATGGTGTATATGAAAGTTTCCCCGACGTTTTTTTCCAACGTTGCTGCAACGTTGTATTTAGGTTGCATTCAAACGTTGCAGTTTGGTTGTCACAATGGTGTATATGAAAGTTTTCCCGACGTTTTTTTCCAACGTTGCTGCAACGTTGTATTTAGGTTGCATTCTAACGTTGCAGTTTGGTTGGACCAATGGTCTATATGAAAGTTTTCCCGACGTTTTTTCCAAACGTTGCTGCGACGTTTTTTTAAATTCTATTTTTTTAATAATATAAAATTTAAAAAAAATATTTACTGCCAACCGCTCTTTTGAGTATTATCGGCAGATATGCACACTGTCGAGTCCGTTTCCTAGAAAGAACCAGTACTTGGTGTCTAAAGAGGAGATAATAAAACGCTCCCCGAGTAGGAATCGTAGCATCATTGTTTAATATGATTTCTTGTAAATTTTAGAAATACAATTTTTTTTAATTTTACAGATCAGTTGCTTAAACTAAAAAATGCTAAAGATGAACTTTTACTCAAAATCGCCGGATAAAATATTTTGTTTAAGTTGTGTTATGCATTAAAATGGTAGAATCTAGTTTCAAAGTTTCAACAAAAAATAAATAGTCAACATTTTTGTCTGAAACTTTCAATTGTCGCCGTGGTGTAGTGGATGAGGTGTCCGCCTAGCGATTGAGAGTTAATTTAAAATTTAATTTTAAAAAACTGCGTTTTAATGCGACCTAAATACAACGTTGCAGCAACGTTGGGGAAAAACGTCGCAGCAACGTTGGGAAAAAAACGTCGGGAAAACTTTCATATAGACAACCAAACTGCAAGGTTCGAATGCAACCTAAATACAACGTTGCAGCAACGTTGGATGCCCATTGGGTCATTTAAAGCTTAACGTAGCTTTATCATTTAACAAAAACTCGAAATAGGTATTATGTAACAACATGAACAGTGCAATTTTCTTCAATTAGTAAATAACCTAATAACTATCAGAAAACAAGTCTTGCTATTACAATGAAAGTTTAGCGCAACTGTCCAACGCTCATTTAACACAATAATATAAGTTTTAAAGAATTATAAACAATTTAAATATATTTACTAAGCAGATCACTTAATGTGTTATGTATCAAGATTATTATATTGGTGTACTGTCTATGTGAATTAAGTATAATTTATTTAGTATTTTTTACACGTTTTCTTAATATGCTTAAATCGATGGTAACGCCCTTGATGGTATGGACTGACTGAATTATTTTAATAATTTTATGGGCCCTTTTATACTCGAGTGACCAAAAAGTTGGTCATTGGTTTTACATAGCCCGACAAACAATTCTTGGTCGCTTGCCACAAAATAAATGGTCGGCGGCCCAAAAGCTGGTGGTCGTGACGTTAATTGACCATAAACATTGTCATGAACGCTCGAAATGAAATCATGCAAAAATACACCGCCATATTTGAATTTTGAACAGATATTAACGTAAAACACACGATGGACGCTTAAAAAGATGTATACACCACTAATAACGAGAATAATACAGTGATTGGTCATATTAAAAAATAACCTGCTTCATGCCTTGTTGAGTCTCTGCCAGAAATAACTAATATTAGACCACAATCCACCGCGACAAAATGGCTGCGACTAGAGCAGAAATGTGAGTGATCTGAAAATAACATACGAAACATGTACTTATGTATGAATGTTAATATAGACATGCAGCGGAGATGAAAGGTACGGTCACTAACGTTATCAAAAAGCTTACACTGTGCACAAACTTTTATATCGTAACATGAAATTGCTGACTCAATAAAAACAACAACAACAACGAAAGTGGAATTTGCAGAAAATGGTTGGAAAGATTTACACGGCTATTTCTTTCGATTGTATGATGTTCTGTGAAATTAACAAGTTCGCATGCAAATGCAATCATGGATGCTTAAATAGTGAATCAATGAGTTGTAAAGAAACAGGTACGTTGAGTTTCATGCACAGCCAAATTAAAGATCCCTTAATGTTCCTATATGAAGGGAATATCAATATGAAACAGAGAAGACAACAATAAGGTTTATCGCACAAACTATTCAAGTCAAAACCGAATTGATTCACGGTCTTCCGCGCTGATTTTGTTCATTATCGACATTTTCGAGGCGGAATTTACGAATTCAGCAACTTTGCAGCAGCAATCATAGATGCATCATCTCCCCGGAAAAGAGAGCTGGTCACATTTGGTACGAGGGCATTATCGGACGAAGGCATAAGAGCAAATAAATTAAGCTTAGGAAGCATGTATGAAAAACAGCTCTGAAGATTGCAGTGGCCGATATGTCGCGTGTTGATGTATTCGACCTTTTGAAGCCCGATAAATATCTTTTTAAAGAGGCACAGTTTTATCGAGAAAGTTTCATCTGACGGGAGGGCATCTAGAAAGGAAGGCTAAAGACGTGTGTTAAACTAAAAAGGATTATGTTCGCTGGACGAATATCAGATCCGTTATTTGGAAAATCGGGTTAATGTGTCCACATTAATTTAAATGCTAAAAAAGGCCACGAAGCTAACTTCTGTTTTGGCAACACTTGTCACGACTTTGACAGTAGGTGGAGCCTTTTTTACAACAGCGATGGAATTCCGGCATTGTGCATTGAACGTTGCCTTCACTGCGTTAAGACCATCACAATTGTGTGATGACACTACCAGACCTACTGGCAGTCGGAAGGTGGATCTAGTTTCGTTTAAAACATCAAACGGAGAAGTTTCCCGTTTAGGACATAGGCAGTTCTATTTCTCTAACATAAATGTTCAATACAAATTATTTGGCTCCATAGAAGAACTATATTCATGTTCTTCTGCGTTTGTTGCAAAAATTGTTTTCATGTGGTATTCAACAATATGTGTTTCAGTGATCAATGACTTACGTAGATTCATGTTTACCGTACTAATTGTTTTATAAAGGCAATCCGGTGACCTTCTGTCCATGGTTTAACCTTCTACTTGCACATAGATACGTGCTATTCAAAACTAAACATACCAGTATGAACACATATACAAATTATGCAGGTTATGCACTTTTTTTTCTAACAAATAAATACGTCAAGAGCGAAAAGGTAAGCGCTTATTATAATTAGAGAGTTTTGTCATATTTTCGTACAGACAAAGAAACCCATAGTTCGGGAAAACAATAGTTTGAGACCTTTGCCAATTTAAATATTTGCACAGTTGGTTATGAATTAATAAAACGCTAGACATAAATGCAAACCATAAATTGGATTCATGATCAAGCGCATGTGATAAATATAGATGTTATTAACCTCTTTAATCACGCATTAGTCCATAGTTCGGGAAAACTCTCGTTTGTTACATTTGGATTCTCAAACATGTACGTTATAAATTACGGCAAACGCTAAATGCGATGAATGCTCATGTTCACGTGTCAAATGTAGATGATACGTGACTTAATCAGCTTGATAGCTGCTTGTATACTCCAGAAGTAGACATTAGTGAATAGTCTGCGAAAACTGTTGTGCTGGACCCTAAGCTATTGGAACATGGTCACCGTACTTTTAAAAGCTAATGTAAACGCTTAAGTCGATGAATGGTCACGTGCGCGTGACGCATTTAGATGGCAGACCATCTCTGTCTTCTATTATCTCGTCCTGAAGAGATTGTATGATACTCTATTGATTATCGTGTACCCCTGCTATGATATGATTCTCTGGCCCTCAATTTATTCTCTGTTCTCTATCGAATCTATCGTCTTCCAAAATATTATCTGGTCCGCTTGTAATTATCTGGAGCTCTTGCGATTCTCATTCCTCAAAATTATCTGATCCACTGCCGATTATCTGATTTATTAGTAAAACTCTGGCAAGTTACTGAGTCCCTGGTACATTAGTGATTATCTTGTGATACTATCGACCATCGTGTGATTGTTTAGTGAATCTATAGTCCCCTTACTATGACCTAGTCCACTACTATATAACTGGTGCTCTATTAACACTCTGTGCTCAAGTTTATCTCGAGTCTTCCAAAATATTCCCTGGTCCGCTTGGGCGATAAGGGAAACATGAACGTTAATTCAGTCTTTTTTCGATGGATTAACATGTTGGTTGCAACATTTGCGTAAATGATAAAAACTGAAAAGTGGTTTCTGTGATAACTCAAAAAGTACGTAAACTATGTTAATCAAGCATAGATTGGTGATATATGGTGTATAAGCAATATGAACAATATTTTATTTTTTGTCAGAGACAAATTGCGGTTACTATGGTCTGTCTGTCTATATGTCGGAAAACATCAGGATCATGCGAGTACACACGAAATGCATAGGATTATTTGCTTGTTTATTTATGTTTAAAATAGTTAAGGGTTTTCGACGTTTTTCATAGTATTTCAGTTTTATGACAGCGTTCGTTTAACCTGAGAAATTTTACCCGTATCACTGCATTTACATATTTATCAAACTGAGATCCAAATCCTGTCATAAATTAAAAAGTACTTGAGCTAGTTGTATGAAAATTATGGATATCCTCGTCTTACTACGACAACATTAACCCAGGGGGTGACTGATACTTTGTCTTTGACTAAGCTCCTTTTTTAAATTACTTACATGTAACAATCAACATAATACTACGGCAGTTTGTGCGTCATGCGTCATTGTATGCGTTGTTAAATTACTTGAAAACAACATCACTGAACATGGGAGACGCGTTTATTTATGTTTTATTTCTTTAAAACAATATCACATAAGATAGGAGACGCGTTTTTTTTTAGATTGCAAAAATCTTTCGAATTATTTCATATAAATTTTGATAGGATGTTCCTCTACCAAAATTATTCGAATGCAAAATTATTTCGCGTGCGTATAACTAAGTTTTGGTATACGTTGATATGTTCTCTGAAAACACGAGATGGCAACGATATTTTATACATCATATTTGGCAGTAGAAAAGATTTTTCACATTCATGCCTTAAAGTCAATTTTTAATGAAGACTTTCAGCAACATTACTTAAAAAAATTCCTATGAAATTAATAGAAATTAATATGCGTCATTGTGTCTTAATAAGAATTGTGTAGATCGTGTTGATGTATTTTTTGTTAATACAAGTTTGTGCATACATTTATAATTGTCAAAAGATGTAACTGTCCATGAAAGATTGTTTCAATGAAAAAAACACGTTTTTGTTGGATATAAAAATCAGGAAAAAAAAATAAACAAATTCAAAGACAGAATACGTATTTTATTGCATTATTGTCTCCTCATTATTTTTGTATTATATAAGTACATGTATAGTACACATGTCTATCCCCATGTATGGTTTACAGTGTGCATATATAATACTTCTCCACGAAACTTAATTATCATATCAAGAGTATAAATGTTATATATAAATGTTCAGGACTACAACATATCAATACGTTTTAAATTTGACTTTGATGAAAAGGCTTATATTACTCGTTTTACAGTTATGGGGTACATGCCAGCATGCATATTTTGTCTAGTCGTAGGACTTATACCAATGCATTCAATTGATTTTGTTCAATGGCCAATTTTATTTTATCCACACTGTAGTACCGTCTAACGACCAGCAATGCGCACATTCTTCATAATATCAATTTCATAGCCGCAACAAACAGTTGACACAACAGTGGTATTATCCCATGAAACTCAAATTCATGTGTAAATTGTGTTAATTTAAAAGTATGGCCTCGGGTTAATTAAAATTATTCTTCATAAAAACATCGATTTCAAGACAATTTTCTTAATCACAATGCTCAATTAGCGTTTTCATCACAAATCAGGCATGTTTTCTTAATATAACCTTTGAAAGTGAGGTGCCCCATTGTTACACAACATACGAGTTAAATTTGTTCGTAAGAAATGTTAGTTAGTTTGCATGTCCGTTCTTCATTATACATTTAAAAAAGCGTTTAACAGACAGACAGACATACAGACAGACACAGTATATTCAGACTTTTACTATAGTCAATCGTCTTCATACTCAAAAATACACATTATATTCTGTCACGTGAATGCGAATAATAACATAACATTATATAACATAAAGTCAATTCAAATCAAAATAACCACAATCTATGGCAAGAACACGTACATGTAAGATCTATCGAGCGTGTGGTGAAATCTATTAAACAGTATTATTTAGAATCGTATTGTTTTAAACTAGAGCGTTTTTGATTTACTTTCATACATTAGAAATAACTAAGCTATCACAAGAAACTAATAATTTGTTGAATTTATACACAGATTGGTTAATATTAATGTACTGCTAATAAATTGGTCCTCAAATATGTGTAACATCAGCATAGACATATGAAATGATACCCGTCTTCTAAATCAGTGTCATAACAACAAAAACAAAAACGTTCATTTCGTGGAATGTTGTCCTGGGCATATCTGTCAGTGGGTGTGCAGAGACTCTTATTCTTACAAAAAATAAACGCAGACGTCTAGGAAGTAAGTCTAAATATTCTTCATATTTAACAGAGGTTTAAAAATCTTTATATATACATATGTATGTATCTAATACAGGACTGCTATTCAGTTTACCATACCACTCTTGTTTAGAATTGGCACAAGACTACATTTAAACCTTCTAACAAAACTATTTATTTTCACAACATTTGGATTTTCCAATACATTACCAACTCCATAATTATTTAACATGTTTAGGACATGTGTGACGCACTTTATAAAACCGTAATTACAATCGTTTAAAGCTTGTCTGTAAACAATTTGCATAATAAAAATTGATTTCTTAAAAAATTAATTTCTTTTATTTGAAGTAGCGAATACATGTATCCGATAGATAAAGGTTTAAATCTCGTATAAATCATTAGATACAAGCAGACAACAATAATAGTTTCACGTAGCTCGTTCCTTTTGCGAAATAGCTTTGACTGAGAAACTTGTGTTTACACATCCATAGACTGAAATCTACAATGTCGGTAAGAGGTCGTGCGAAGACGGGTGGGGCAAGCCGTAGCGAAACAGAGACAGAGAGAGGGGCGGGGGATGCGGGCGGCAGTGGATCCGGACCCGGTGAAGGAACAAAGGGCCAGATGGCGTAGAAGGAATGCGGCGGAAACGGCGCTAGTACCAGAGCCGGCATCAGCTCCTGTACCTGGACAAAAGCCAGAGGCGGACCTCGCAGTAGCGCCACCTTCAAAACGTAAACGCGAAGACGATAACGCCACAAATGGTGAGGTTGTTGATTTCTGTGATATTTTCCGCACAGTCGATGGGTTACCACATGGTCACAACGTGGGTAAGCACGAGGCACTAGCGTGCAATGCAAACGAAATCTTACCTAAGCAAAGTCTGTCTAGAATGGATAATATTCAAAGAATTTATATATTGCCTAGACAAACTAATGATGATGTATCAATTTATGTGTCCGCGTCGCTTACACACCGACATGTATTTGTTGTGGCGAACACAGGCAGCAGTATCATAAATTTGCCCCCCCCCGGGATTCTACCCCCCCCCTCCCCGAGTTTACCCCAGGGGTTCCAGATTTTTAAATGTACACCTATTGTGTATGGTTTGACTTTTCAACAACGAATATTGACAAAAAATACAAAGTTTGAAAAAATAACCCTCGTATAGGTATTATATATACACAAGGTATGAAACGCACTATATGCATATTGCTGAAAGATTGTGGAACACTGGACGTGACCTTTTTCATCGAAAACACACATGTTCCCAATCAGTTGCCGACAAAATGCAACTGGATTCGTTAAACGACAGTAAAAGCAACGAGATTACACTACTAACCGATCTCCTGCTCGGCTCATAACTTTAATATTCAATTAAATTCGACTTTCTCGCTACATGTCTGTGTTTTGCTGTCATATTTTGTCGATTGAATGCTCGGTTCTAAAACGCCATATCATTGGCCAACACAATGAGAACAACCAACCAGATGACGCGTTATAAATTAAAATAGTGTACATGTGTAGATGAAACACCGAGTGACATATATATATATATATATATATATATATATATATATATATATATATATATATATAGCGAGAAAGTCAAATTTAATTGAATATTAAAGTTATTAGCCGAGCAGGAGATCGGTTAGTTGTGTAATCACGTTGCTTTTACTGTCTTTTAACGAATCCAGTTGCATTTTGTCGGCAACTGCATGGGAACATGTGTGTTTTTAGTGAAAAAGGTCACGTCCAGTGTTCCACAATCTTTCAGCAATAGGCATATAGTGCGTTTCATACCTTGTGTATATATAATACATATACGAGGGTTATTTTTCAAACTGTGTATTTTTGTCAATATTCGTTGTTGAAAAGACAAACCATACACAATAGCTGTACATTTAACAATCTGGAACCCCTGGGGTAAACTCGGGGGGGGGTAGGTCCCAGGGGGGGGGGACCAAATTTATGATACTGCTGCCTGTGGTGGCGAATATGTTAATCTTGCATTATTGCTTAAAACCGCCCGAGTTGATATTTCTCACAACAATTCGATTATCTCAACTGACCAGAATTGATCAGTATTCGTCAGATACATTCTAAAGCTTAAAACTCATCCAAACTGATTTTCGCAAAATGTGTGCCAAACAATGCCAAAAGCATTAAAAATATGAAACCTAATCATGTAAATAACGGAATCCTCAAGACTATTATTAACCTGTTACGTATGCACGCTTTGGGTAACGTGAGCGCTAATTTCACATGATGTCCTCTTCCGCGCATTTTAAAACAAAGAAGAACTACTAAATAACACAATCAGTGTGTTTGTGTTTGGATTTAAATCCATTAATGTTAATATTTTGTACGCTTGAAGACATATTTTAAGTTTTTTCCTGTACACTAGCAAGTTATCTACATTTATAACATATACGATATCAATACGAAACAAACATGGCGGCGTGTGTAAAAAATGCATTACAGCTGGATATACACGACACACTATACACGAGCTTAAAATAATCAAGTCAATGACATGTACAAATAAAGATGGCTGCGCCCATGAATTAAACGTTGAAGAGCATTTTATATTGACAGGGTTAAAAAAAATCAAAGCAGACGATAAAAGGGATTTCGGTAGAGATTTAAAGCTGAAATTTAAACTACGTGAAAACAAGCGGTCGATAGTAAAGTTAATATGGGGCGGGTTAAACGAGTATTGAAAATGTGGTCATAAAGCAGACGATTGTGTATTTACGAATTAAAGCGGCACTATCAAACAACATCATGTGAACATGATTTAAACGAAATGTGCATGTGTAAGACAGCATATATTTAAACTGGTAATGACATTATTATTCATCATTCATGCAAATGGCGTTGTAAACAATGATGCAATGGTCACGTGGTTAGAGCGTTTTCGGAGACTGGGCCAGTTTGCGGACACGGCAGCAACTCCAATGCCGGCTTATCTATGGAATGTATTCAATAAAGAGCTAAATAATTGGAACTCATTTCTAAAAACGCATTTAGCATATATAACGGTGATATGTTCATTTAATAAATTCAGGGAGTTGTATATGTTAGCTGTAGTATAGCCATCTCTTTATAGCCATGTTATTTTGTTGTTTACGTATTGTTTTGAGAAGCATTATTTGCCGTCTTCTATCACTACGTTTCGGGGTTGTCATTTTATCATAGGATAACGTTTGGTACTGCATTTCAGAAATATTTTTTGTAAGCGAAATACTTCAGGGCTGTCACAGGGAAAGGCCTGTCGTGGATAAAAGAGCCCCATATAACGATTTCTATGTTATGTTCGATTCTGCCTATGGTCGCTCATGATAAACTTGAATCTGTATTGGTCAAGAATATATCTACGTTGGCATTTATTATTGTTTATTCAGAATCAGCGAATTAGAATCCATTGAATATTTTAATAGGGCATTTCCGGCGAGCATAATAGTATGGTAAAACACCAGCTTTTTCAGAAATTATAGCGTTCACTTATCTTACGTCGGACTCGAAATATATATTTAGATTCGTTGCGCGAGTGTTTATTAAAATTAGTTTTAAACATGTCATACAATCTGGGGGAAAATAAATAAATTTATTTTTGTGGCGGAAGTTCTAACTCTATTTGGCCATTTAATTCCATTTATATTTTTGTATTGTTCCTCTAATATGTTTTCTATTGTTCAAATATAGAATATAAAATGTGTTTACGTAATGTATCATATTAAAACATTATAATAAATATGTAACTGACAAAGCTGGTTTTTCTTGTAATTATTCATCAGCCCTTGCTCTTGTTAATTAATTCGCATAGAACAAGTGGATGTCGACAAAAGATCAGGGATCAATTTGATAAGTAGGCTACGGTAACCGAACGTGCATTACATAGACAAAAGGTACAGGACGGTTACACTTTGTAATCCGAATAACTCTAACCGGATGAATTGATCAAATCTTGGTTAACGAATGGGGTACTGAGCTGCTTTCTGAAATAATAACATTTTCACTGGTTAGAATTTTAAACCAATATTTTATAAATTTTACAAATCAATAGATAGCTACCTAATTCTCCATATACAGCAACATTACATGTATTTATTTTAACCTAACTTGAATTTTTGTTTAATGTTTGCGTTCAATGGCATCTGACTTGGTAAAAAACCATACTTCTATGGAATATTTTAATATGGAACCCACAAAAGATTCAAACAACTAACATACTATTCTTGGTTTAATATCGAAGTCATGGCATTTTATCAATAATGGCTTTAAGGGTTTTACCAACCAGTTAAGTTCTTGGTTTAATTTAAAACTTCCAGTACAGCTTAGCACTGTGCCTAAATAGTTAAAGTTAATAACAACTTCAATATCGTTACCATTGTATGCCCATTTTTCATTTTGTTTTAAGCCTTCTCTCTTCCGAAATACCACAATGCTTTAACATGTTAACCAGTCGTTGTTTTTTAAAATAATGGCATATATTGTGTTGGTTATTTTTGTAAGCATAACTGTATCAAGAAGACGAATACATACAGGTATACAAGTCTTTTAGACGGAATGTTTTGAGTGTGATTTTGCCATTGATGTGTAAGACTATTAAAAAATTGATAAAACTTAGATTGAAAATCAATAAGTTTATTAGTTCGAAAACTAAGATACTATAATGCTATTAATTAGTTGAATTCATATTGGCTTTGTTATTGAGCTTCAGACAGCCGTATTGTCCTTCGGCCGCACAAAACCAATATGAATTCAACTAGTTAATGACAATTTTATTAATTAACTTTATAATATTATTCAGCAAGAAAAGCTTGAATTTCACTTTCGAATTACAGGTTTTTGCTATTTAATTAAGTATGAAGTAAGAACTTAACTGGTGCGTAACAAAGAATGGAAAAGCGTATAATTGTATCGTTGCTTAGCGCGCAAAACCTAACGCTACACCTAAAAATCCTTTTTAACCAGGTTTTCCGAAGGAAAAAACTGGTTATTAGATTGGCGAATGCGGGCGGGCTGGCTGGCGGGCTGGCGGGCTGGCGGGCGGGCGGAACAAGCTTGTCCGGGCCATAACTTTGTCGTTCATTGTGAGATTTTAAAATCATTTGGCACATTTGTTAACCATCATTAGACGGTGTGTCACGCGAACAAATTACGTCAATATCTCCAAGGTCAAGGTCACACTTTGAGTTCAAAGGTAAAAAATTGCCATAAATGAGCTTGTCTGGGCTATAACTATGTCATTCATAATGAGATTTTAAAATCATTTGGCACATTTGTTCACCATCATGGGACGGTGTGTCGCACGAAAGAATCACGTCAATATCTCCAATGTCAAGGTCGCCACGACTAAAAATAGATTTATTTTAAAACAAACTTACAAAGGGGGTTAATTTTGTTTGTTCATTTAAAAAGTTCAGTTTGAGTTGTCTCCCTTTATCAGGTTTTTTGTCACAATGAAAACCTGGTTTTGTGACAATTTTGTCCCTTGGTATCCTATATATTTATTTAGTATCGGGGGCTACCGCCCCTAACCCCGCTTTGTTGACAGTGGCAAACAACTGCGTAACGGTAAAATTCAATCTAGCCTATCTTTTAAGAGATATCTTGTAAATTTAAAACGAAAATTTAATATTGTTGCAAGAGGAAACAAATGTTCCATGCATTTAATTTCAGAAGAATACTTATTATTTCATTAATAGTGTAATATGAAGGCGATATTACTGATAAAAGATAGGAACAATAGCATTTAAACTTAGTATGTGACGAAAGATGCTTTCTAGACATTACATGATGCAGGAACACAATTTGACAGGTCGCGAAATTATGCAAAATTTACCTGAATAACATTCAAGCCACACTGGATCCACTACCGTTGTTTTTAATACAACTTAGAAAGACAACAAGGATTGAAAACTTACTTATTGCCATTAGGAAATGCATGTGTTATGTATAAATCCTCCATGATTTCAAATTATTTTGCTTTCGGCGCTCTAGTCTGGATTACCTTCCCCTGACACTTTGTATTGGGTCAGGCATACATGATTCCTGGCGGCAGCCAGTGTGTTCTTAAAAATGGACAATTAATTTATTTTCGGAGCAAGGAGTTCACATTATGATAATCGGAACGTTTTATTATAATTAATATATTGGCGATATTGATTTGTCTTGATTTTTACGCTTAACCTCAATATTTAGACATATGATATATGGATATATTTCGGAGAGAACGGATTTCGGATATACTTTTATAACGCAATGTTTTACCAAAGCCGGATTCAAGTTTGACATTAATTTTGACATTAATTTGTTAATGTGAGTATTTTGATAAACATTTTAATGTGTTAAAAATATTTTCACTCTTCCAGGCTCTATTTACTTTAATATTTAGTTGTTAATGTGAGTATTTGACAAAACAATTTCATGTGTTAAAAACTCGTATTTCGCGTGAGACGCTAAACCGAGGTTTTAATAACCTGAGATGATCAACATACATGGATTTATTATAGTATTTACCATATCTTTGTAATTTATAATTTAATCTGACAGTAATGATACTGATATATAAATATATATATATATATATATATATATATATATATATATATATATATATATATATATATATATAATTTGCATTTGATCTTGTTGACCAATTAGGATCTATAATGCAACAGCGCAAATCCAGTTATACTAATAATAATTATTATGTCTCTCAAATAAGGAATGGAACAGTACATGATCCTGGATAAGTGCAGCGCAAATTTATGTCATGTAACTGATAATCTAGAAGTTGTTTTAATGAAATTTAATATAAGTATAATCCAAGGTCTCATAAAAATAACTTGTAAATTAATAAGTAATAACTTAAATGTGATAAATTCCTTCATTGCTAAATGTTGAAATAAAACATTCTTTCCAGTGACGTGGGTGGACCAGCATGAATAACCCTCTGCACATGTTTGAGATCCGCTCCCATGCCTAGGGCCACTGTTGAAAATATGAGTCGAATGGGGCATTCTGCAATTGGCTTTTGTAAACTGGAAAGAATATCAATGAGCTCCTCCAGCTGAAAATACAACAAACTCTATTTTTAGTGTGTTTTTATATCATTGTAATATTATTTAAACAAGGTTGTAAAATATGGTTGTCTGCATCATAACTGACTTACAGCACTTAAAGGTTGCGGTGGTGTAGTGGATGTGGTGTCCGCCTAGCGATGGGGAGTTTGTGGGTTTAATCCCTACTCAGGGAGCGTTCTCATAATCACCTCCATAGACATCAAGTACTGGTTCTTCCCAGGAAACGGACTCGAGAGTGTCTATATAACCCTAAGGCTTTCGATGCAATCAAGCTAAAATAAATAGGTTTAAACCTACCGCACTTATCGATTAAAAAAAATCATGTTAACAGTTCTGCTATCTCCACTGTTGTTGTCGTTCAACTTCAGCCTCCAAAATGTCAATACTACGAAGTAAAACTATTGAAACTAACCTTTTCAGAATCCTTTTCCATAGAAGAATGCAACATGCCGACTCGTGCGTTTTCAGGTTCTTCACTCTCCCCAGTATAAAAATAACTACCCAGTTTTTGCCTGGCTATCTGATATCCATAGCCAATCCACTGCAATGATTAATGGCCTACACTATAAACCCATTTAATAGTATTCTAGGTACAAGTCTACGTTGGAATGCTATTGCAATTTATTATTTATTTGACCATACAAACATATTCATCATATACATTACGTACATTAAACAGATATTCTCTTGTTCGATTGTGTACACATTCATTATCCTAAAGACGCTGTGTCCGAATTGGGTAAACATGACATATATCTTTTTTTTATAAATCATAAGTGATTCGAAAAAACAATACCTATAACTAAACCTTAACAATACCTATAACTAAACCTTAACAAAAGCTTGAAGGTTTTTCACTAACTCCAAACTTTAATATTTTTACGATAATTAATACATACGTAGAGCGCCGCCATTTTCCACGGTTGCCTGAAGTACAAAAGTATTAGCAATCTCTTGCACGACGGTTACATTACATTCACCTGTGTTGGGCTCAGAACGGACTATTGTTATGAAAGCGTCTCATTCATGTCATGATCATTCCAAGCGTTCATCATTGAGGTTACAGTATACTAAACAATCTCTTGCACGACGGTTACATTGCATTTACTGCATTAAAGAAAACCATCTCATACCATGATATCTTATATCAGTCTTAATTCATTATTATAAATTTGATGTTAAGAAACCAACATGCATACACACGTCGAAGCAATTCCTAACGTCACTCAATAAAAATTATGGTCAATTGTTTACATTTGTGAAGTGCGTGGAATGATTCCATCTGCGTAAATGGGCAAGAAAATAGTTCCAAAGAGTTGCATTAAAACTCGCAAGTTTTTGCACGATTTATCGTGCATTTAAAAGTCATATTTCTTAATTTAATGCATGCGATCTTAAATATCCAATCAAATATACATTGAATCCGTTTGTTCGGTTTAACCTATTTTATAGGCCAAATGGCAAGCTGAGCATTTCGCAGAGTTGTATGTGAGAGCAAGGAACGACAACTCTGCGTGGAGATTGAAGTATTAGTACGACGAGAACCAGAATATCGGCGCTCATTGAAGCTTGAAAATATTATAAGTTGTTATTTATGTACACTCAAATATTGAACCTTACTGTTGTGGTTACACTGCACTATTGTTATTTTTGAAAAAGGGAGCCGAAAATATTAGGGGCTGAGTACTTAAAGTATATTTTTAAAGGTTTAAACTTTTGCAACAAAACTAAGCATACAACTTCAAAATGGCGTCCGCAATTGTCGAAATTTTAGATTCTCATATAAGGCCGAGTTTTTCCTGGTTTTTGATTGGCTGAATCTCGTATTGGCCGACATTTTTCCGTATTGGCCGACAATTTTCCATATTGGCCGCTTTATTCTCGTATAAGGCGAGTTTCGAACTTTATTGGTCAGGCTAATCTTGTATTGGGCGAACAAATTGAACACAATCTCGTCAAATATTATAAAGTAAATTAATAATAGTGAGTAATGAATCCTCTTTTATTAAACCCGCTTATTGACTCTTATTTCTTCGTTCACGCATGTTGAAAAAAGCAACAATATTAAAAAAGAAATTACTGTTTTGAAACTTTTTATAACCTCTTATTCAAAATTAAAACAAATCATTAACAAGCCATTACAAATTTCCCCCTAGTCTTTATTTTATCGATTTAGCTGAATATTGAAAATGGTTGCAGAAAAGTGTATTTTGAGTGTTTTTAACCAGGTTTTCCGACGGAAAAAACTGGTTATTAGATTGGCGAATGCGGGCGGGCTGGCTGGCTGGCTGGCGGGCTGGCTGGCGGGCTGGCGGGCTGGCGGAACAAGCTTGTCCGGGCCATAACTTTGTCGTTCATTGTGAGATTTTAAAATCATTTGGCACATTTGTTAACCATCATTAGACGGTGTTACGCGCAAAAAAATTACGTCCAAGGTCAAGGTCACACTTTGAGTTCAAAGGTAAAAAATAGCCATAAATGAGCTTGTCTGGGCTATAACTATGTCATTCATTATGAGATTTTAAAATCATTTGGCACATTTGTTCACCATCATGGGACGGTGTGTCGCACGAAAGAATCACGTCAATATCTCCAATGTCAAGGTCGCCACGACTAAAAATAGATTTATTTTAAAACAAACTTACAAAGGGGGTTAATTTTGTTTGTTTATTTAAAAAGTTCAAATTGAGTTGTCTCCCTTTATCAAATTTTTTTTCACAATGAAAACCTGGTTTTGTGACAATTTTGTCCCTTGTTTCTGTTAAAAAGACGCGTATTTTTTTTCAAATAAGATAGTCGATGTATCACGATTTTCAACTCACTTCCTCTTTTGAAATCGAAAGTGCACAGGAAAAAAACGAAACAAAAATCGTCAAAATAAAGTTTTTTATTAATCGATACACAGCATTAATAAAGTATAAATTGCGTGATTGATGATCTGCAATAAATATATGGAATCAAATAGATGTAGTCAGGTATCTGCACTTCTGTTTGCATAAATTGTAAGCGTTTTCATTTTATTAGTTGTTCGCTTGCGGACAACTAATGTTACTGGCATAAATTCAAGTCGGTCTGCTCTTAACTACGCTAATAACGATAACCACCGCATCTGCCTGCGCACACTGATTAGCCTGTTTATGCTTCAAAATGATGCAATTTTCACCAAATTTTATGTAAACCAATATGAAAAAATTAGTATACATGTGATGATTGTATTGCGAAACGGGTCGTTACACAAAATTCACATTGCAATAAGACATTTCAACACGTTTTTCCATAAATTATTGCATTCTTTTCGTTATCTTATTTTAAGTACTAAATTGTTTGAAATCACTTTCGATATACATTCTGTGTTGTTTTATCGTATAAAATCTCGAAATTCACCACCTTTAATGCTTTTTAATTTTAAGTCTAAACTCACAGTTTTGTCTATTTTTTAAAATAATTTTATTTAAATTCAACACTTGAAACTCCCTTTGCACCCTTCCAATCCATTTGAATTCATTAATACAAGAGTGATGATTGTATTTCAAAACGGGTTTATTGCAAAACGGGCTGTTATACATTTTCAAATTGCAATAAGAGACTCCAACGCGTTTTGCAATAAAATTATTGCAAATAAATGTGCAATGATTGTATTGCAAAAAGGGTTTATTGCAAAACGGGTTGTTGTAACAATTCAAATTGCAATAAGACACTCCAACTCGTTTTGCAATAAAGTTATTGCAAAATGGGTTTATTGCACAACGGGTTGTCACAGCGCTTATTATAATTAGAGAGTTTTGCCATATTTTCAAACACACGCCGAAACCCAGAGTTCGGGAAAACTATATAGTTAGAGACATTTGTCAACTTAAATATGTGCACAGTTGGTTATCATTTAATAAAACGCTAGACATAAATGCAAATCTTAAATCGGATTCATGATCAAGCGCATGTGATAAATTAAGACGTTATCAACGTGGTAGCTACTTGCGTACTCTTAAATCACGCAGTAGTCCATAGTTCGGGAAAACTCGTTTGTGACATTTGGATTCTCAAACATGTACGTTATAAATAACGGCAAACGCTAAATGCGATAAATTATCACGTTCACATGTCAAATGTAGATGATACGTGACTTAATCAGCTTGATAGCTCCATATGCAGACATTAGTGAATAGTCTGCGCACACTTTTGTTTGGGACCTTTAGGTATTGAAACATGGCCACGGTACTTTCACAAGCTAATTTAAACTCTTAATTCGTGCACGTGACGAATTTAGATGGCATACCATCTCTGGTCTTCTTCTCGTCCTTCTTTGTGAGTGCATGATAATCTATTAATTATCTTGTCCCCTTGCTATGATATTCTCTGGCGCCCAATTTATTCTCTGTTCTTTATCGAATATATAGTATTATTTGGTCCGTTTGTAATTATATGGTGCCCTTGCGATTCTCAGGTCCTCTATATTATCTGATCCGCCGGTGATTATCTGACTCATTAGTAATCTTATGGCAAATTACTGAAACTCTGGAACATTCTCTTGACACTATCGATCCTCTTGTGATTCTCTAGGGATTACTATGACCTAGTCCTCTAGTAATTCCCTGAGGCTCTACGCTCATGTGAATTTCTAGTCTTTCAAAATATTCCCTGGTCCGCTTTGGATTATCTGGTCGATAAGGACACATGAACGTCATTTCAGTTTTTTTCGTGGAACAAACATTGTGTTTGTTATGTGTACTAAATGAATAAAATCTGGAACGTGGTTCCTGCGATAACTCAAACAGAACTCTAGCTAGGTTAATAAAACTTAGATTGTGGATATAGGACCGTATAAGGAATTGAACAATATTTCAGTGTTTCTTTTGTCGTAGAAAAATTGCGGTTAATACGGTAACAGATGTTATGGTTACAGAAATAATTGAGAACTTAAACTGGATCCTGCGAAAAAGCTTAAAAATTACGTTAGCTTGGTTCATGAAACTTGGTTCGTGAAGGGACATACGGGTAATATGCCCGTTTTTTCATCCGTCCATTCGTCCGTCTTAAAAATCTGAATCCTGCGATAACTCAAAACGTTATGAATATAAGTTGATGCAACTAATTATTTTGACAGAGGAATTTAGGGGGGATGTCCACGTTATTGCAGTTTTTATTCAGACAAAACTTGTGACTGGTAAATCGTGAAAAATGAAATATGACTCCTGCGACAGCTTAAAAAGTAGATAAGTTAGTCTGATGAAAGTCGGGTTGTGGAGTGAGAACCATAAGGGGGATATTCACGATATTTAATTAAAGCTTTCCGTCGGTCTGCCTGTTTGTCCGAAAAATCATAATTATGTGATCACTCACAAAATGATTAAGATTGTTTGTTTGTTTATTTAGGTTTTTCGACGTTTTCAACTGTAATTCAGTTTTTTCACGGCGTTCAGTCAACCTGGGAAATCTGGTTTACCAGTACGAAGTGCACATATATTAAAACTAATTTCAAAATCCTGTCACAATTAGAAAGTACTTAAGCTAAGTTAATGAAACTTATATGGATCTTGTTCTTACTTCGACAACATTTACTCAGAATGGGACTGATATTTTTTCTGTAATAAAGCTCTTGTTTGTTTTCTATTAGTTTACATTCGCTCAAGAGGTAAAAGGCCAGCAATATGATACCAAGGCAGTTTGTCCTTTGTGCGTCCTTGAGTGCGTGGATACCATTACTTACCATTACTTCAAATCAATTTCCCTATGATTGTAGCTAAATTAGAGTTTTGTTGATCGTGCTCTGATATTTTTTGTTAATACAAGTTTGTGGATACTCTTAATACATTTTACAATTGTCAAAGGACGTACATGTAACTGTAACTGAAAGATTTTTATTTAATGAAGGATATAGCATTTTGTAAGATCTTTAAATCAGTAAAAACATTTTAAAAAATCAAAGACAGGATACGTATATTTACTTCATTAGTGTCTCCTTTATTATTTTTGTATAGTATAAATATAGTACACATGTCTTACACCATGCACGATTTAAAGTGTGCATGTATAATAATTCTCCATGAAACTTTAATGTTATATCAAACGTATAAGTTTTATATATAAACGTTCCTACAACATATCTATACGTTTTGAATTTGACTTTGAGAAGGCTAATATTACTCAATTGTAGTGTTTTGGCGTACTGCCAACAAGAATCTTGTGTCTACTCGTTGGATTTAAAACCAGTGCATTTGATTTTGTTAATCGGCCAATTTTCTTTTATCCACGCAGTAGTACCGGCTCACGACCAGCAAGTGCGTTAATGCTCTTAATATCAATTTTATAGAGCCATCAACCGTTGGTACAACAATGGTATTAAGCAATACAACTGATTTTTTAAAAATCGTTTCAAATGTCTAGTATGGTGTCTGGTTTATTAAAATTATTTGTAATACAACTTGTTTTCACGACAATTCATTTAATTACACTGTCCAAGCGGCTTTTTCATCGAACATCAGGTTGACATGTTTTTGTTAATATTTAATGTGCAACTGAGGTATTTGTAGCCTTTTTACATGCCGATCCATTGTTCCACAACAAATGAGTTAAATTTGTTCGTAAGGCATGTAAGTTAGTTCGCATGGTCTTCAATGTACATTTAAAAAAAACTATATACATGTTAATCATAACATTTGCGTTTTTACAAGTAATGTGATGGTACTTGTGAATACATACATGTAAACATGGCTTTAAGACGCTTGGAGTGTGATTGAGCCATTGGTGTGACAGACTATTACAGAATTGACAAAAACTTTGATTAAAAAAGTATATATATTTGGAAACTAAATTATTGGTGATTAAAGACTTCGTTCTTGATTCAACCCGCGTATTAAATCCAATGTCTTCGTTCACACATATTTAAAAACAACCCCTGCAATAAACGAAATCAATATTTTGAAAGTATTTTTACCTCTAATTTAAAATTAGAACAAATCATTAACAAACTATACGCACTATATCCCTGGTCTTCATTTTATTGATTAAGCTGGATATGCATTTACTACTAATAGCTGGGTACTACTGTGTGACCGTTTGAATCGTTATTTATAAATATTTTGATATACTGAATGACCGAAACGAAAGTCTACACGTATTGAATAGCTCGACTTGTTCTCTGTGTTTCTAAGGACCGATTGCATTTTCAAAAAAATGAACGCAATGAAATGTTCTACCTTTTATTTTCACATTTGCAGAAATGAGGATAACGTGACTATACTGTTCTGTTCGTAAACTCAGACAAGGTTAGTGAATAGCTATAACTGCGATAAAGATAGATAGTTTTACTTGCAAGGAAGTAAGTTAAAATATATGTCAATGCAATTTAAATGTTATCTCAGAATATTTGTTTATCAAATTATATTTGAAAAACTAATAAAATGTACCGAAGTTGAATTACATATAACACACACTAAATTACAAACTTTTGATAAGTAATGTGTACTTAAATAAGAGCGATGTTTCCGAAATGTTGGTCATTTTGGAAACATCGCTCTTATTTAAGTACGTATTTATTATCAAAAGATTGTAATTTAGTGTTTGTTACATGTAATACAACTTCGGTAGATTTTATTAGTTTTTTTTACAAATTTAATTTGATAAAATATATTCGGAGATAACATTTAAATGACATATCGATGGTATAACTAACATTCATTTAAAGCTTTTGTTAATACATGTATTTATTAAAATGTAACATACCATGCTAGTATAATTTCTTGTTGCAGGAGAAATAAAAAATGAACAACGAAAATATACCTGTCGCTTCTCTCGAGACTCCAGAAACGTTGACCCAAGAGCAAAGGTAGGTGCTGTGTAAATATATATTTTACATAAGGCTACACAATAGAACCACACTGTTTATAAATATATTACTTTAATTCGTTGATATGATTTTATATAGCTTACTTTGAAAAATGACTTAAAATAAAAATTTAAATAAAAAGTCAGAACAATCCATGATGATTGAAACCCATCGACACACCTCAACAAATCATTGTGCATGTACTAAGTATTCCGCCTGTATTCACTATGCGCTTAGTTTGAGTCATATTACCTAGGTACATCAAATGACTTCAATGGAGCTGTGTTGCTTCTCGCCATTATTACTTCCCCGACACCAGAGATTATATTGTTTTATCTTCCGTATATTTTATTTCTGGACACATGTCTATAAGCCTATATCGTCCTTTGCGAAAACAACCCTAAAGTCGAAACAGAATTTAAGTGTATTAAGAATGCGCGACTTTCTAAATGGTTATGGTTTACAACACTTAGAGTTAGAGTGTTCCGATTTTCGTCATGGTTTGTGGTATTTGTTAGGAAGTGGTTATAAAGATGGTGCTTGATTAAGTGAGTGAAAGATTACTTAGGCAATGAGTGATTGAGTTAGTGGGTATAGAGCTCGGTATGTGGATGTGTAGGCGATAGTGTGAATAAGATGAGTACTGAATAAACATGCTTTAAACATTTCATACCTATTAAAGATCAATAAGGGTTAATTTTATCAGAGATAAAGAGCTCGCTTTGAAATATAGGCAAGGCGGCAAAATGGAGGTACAGAATGATGCGGTCTTATATAACAAAAAATCGCAAATCGGTTTAATTTGTTTTCAACATGCTCGTTTTACCGACATTGTGCTATTAATTGCTAACCACTACTACATCAAAGCCCCTTGTCTATGCTGTAAGAAATTGTATCTGTCTTTTAGAATAGCAATGGAGCGTGTGGAAGAAATAAATCGTAAAGACCTGAAACGATGGGAAACGGAAACAATGACATTCGCTGTAACTGGAAACGCTAAATCGGGTAAATCAAGTTTCATTAACGCCATCCGCGGGATCAAACATGGTGACGTCGGTTATGCGGAAGCGTCAGCCGGTGTTTGACAATGTACAAATGAAGCAACTCCATATAAACATAACATTTATCCAAACATTATATTCTGGGACCTTCCAGGTGTGGGAACGGAGCAATTTCCGCGCGAGACATATCTGACCCAAGTTGAATTCGAAAGGTACGATTTTTCCATTATAGTTGGTGAAGGTCGTTTTACTGTAAATGACTTTTGGCTTGCTGAAGCTGTCCGAGAAAAAGTAAAACGTTTCTTCTTTGTTCGTACGAAGATTGATATAGACATCGCCAGTGAACGGAAAAAGGATCCGGCGTATTTTGATGAAACTAAATTTTAGGACAAGATTCACGAGGACTGTCGAAATAGCTTACCAACATCTATTAAGTGCGATGTGTTCCTCATAGACAATTACGAGCCACAAATGTATGACTTTGGCAAACTGGCAATGGCAATTATAACTGCTTCTCCTGAGAAAAGAGAGTTGGCAACATTTGCCACGTGTATTTCGACTGAGGAAACAATTAAAGAGAAAGAAAGGGAACTAAAAAATCGAATAAAAACAATTGCAATAGTGGTTTCAGCAAGGGAACTGTTTCACGTGCATGGCGGAAACAATGCGATTGAGGAGCTCTTATTAAAGGAAACCATTTTTTATAAGCAGCAATTGCAACTGACAGATTCATATTTGGAAAAGTGCCGAATAAAAGCAAAACAAACGAAAGAACTATTTTTACAAAATAATGAAATTTTCGTCACTGATTGTTTTTCCATTAAGCACTTCGGTAGTAAGTCTGTTCAACAAAGACGACTGGTTCTCAGCTATGGCTAGCGGTGTACTTGCCAGTATTGCGGACTGTTTGGCAACAACCGTATATTCACATCAACTGGCGACACAATTTCTTGAGGAGATGTTGAATCTAGCAGTTGTCTATGCTAAAGCTGATCTGATGCGTTAGTGGTTCGTTACTCAGTTACTATATAACTATCTATAACTATAACTATATAACTATAACTATATAACTATAACTGTATAACTATAACTATATAACTATAACTATATAACTATAACTATATAACTATAACTATATAACTATAACTATATAACTATAACTATATAACTATAACTATATAACTATAACTATAGAACTATAACGAGATAACTATAACTATATAACTATAACTAGATAACTAGAACTATATAACTATAACTAGATAACTATAACTATATAACTATAACGATATAACTATAACTATATAACTATAACTATATAACTATAACTATATAACTATAACTATATAACTATAACTATATATCTATAACTATATAACTATATAACTATAACTATTACTATATGACTATAACTATATAACTATAACTATATAACTATAACTATATAACTATATAACTATATAACTATAACTATATAACTATAACTATTTAACTATAACTATTTAACTATAACTATATAACTATAACTATATAACTATAACTTTAAAACTATAACTATATAACTATAACTTTATAATTATAACTATATAACTATAACTATATTACTATATAACTTTAACTACATATACAACTATTACTATTTATAACTAAATAACTAAATAACTAAATTACTATATAACTATATCGTTCGAATTTCAACTGTAAGTCACTCTCTTGTGGTAATACACCGTTAATATTAGTAAGGGACGTTAGGCGCATTTGTTGGACAGGCCTGTGCTTGCGATAAATGATTTCAGCACATCCGTCTGTTATCTTGTTCAATCAGGTAACAGGTGACTCAAATTTATTAAATAATTTATAATCAAGCAATTAGTAAAGGTAAGATAATGACCCTTTAGTGTTATATTTATGCACACTACTATTGAGACGCGTACATTGAAAGACACATATTTATTATCGACCTGCAAAAACATATATATCCGACAAAACATCAACATATCTTGTCGTAAACACGAAAAACCAGCGATTTTCACATGTTTGTTATAATTTTAAAGCAAAGCTATAAAATAAATTTCAGCAAATGTAAACACGCGTTTTTTATTGTAAAAGACAAACCAAATAAAGATGACAAACGTCCTTAAATTTATGTATTGGTCTAACCTGTTACATACACTCGCTGCTCATGTGACATATTGTTCATTACTGAGATGATATGAGTTTCACTTCTTTATATTCTATTTAAATAACTCCACATAAAATCATATGTTCCAGAAAAACTTTATACATTCTTTATTGTTTAATGAAAAAACAGCATCATACCTTTTCTCAGTATAATTATCTTTTTTAGTTGATAACAGGATTAAAAAACAACACATATAAGTTAAGCGTAATTTTTTATTTGCATTGACTAGTTTTGTAAGTTAATTGTGTTTCTGCATTATTGGTATATTATGTGTCGTTTTTCTTGATTAAAGTATTAACTATTACATATCGCCCTTCAAATAACTTAAATGTTTTGAATCCGACTTTAAAAGGACATAACAGCGTACGACAGACAGTCATGAGCGAATAAACACATTGTTCTTCAAAGGTCTTTCACATGAATCAATCGGTGAAATGTCTGTGAGAAACAAAGCAAATAAGATATGAAGAGATAAAACGGCTTGAATACATAAAATGTGACACCCCGCAGTGATTTACCTTTGCTAAATTGTCATGCAAGCTAAGATAAGGTATAATATACCCATTGGCATTTTCAGAGAATAAAAATAACTTTTAAGTTACACATTCATGCGTTTGAATTAAAAGTAAATGAATTATATTTTTTCAAACTATTTTGCCCTCCCTCCCCCCTAAATTAGAGCTCTATAGTTCTCTTATTGTTTTTAATGAGACGCCGAAGTATAATGCTTCTCACATGCGTTCAATGATTAATTTTAATTTGACCAGGGTACATTTTTATATTACATCTTTGGTCTGTATCCTGTCAGTCATTTGATATACCTAAAATGTTATGGCAAGTTGTTGCTTTCGAAGCATAATGTCGCATCCTATTAAAATATAGTTTTCATTTATGTTTTATGATAAAACCGATTTCTGCTACTTACTACTGGCTTACTATTTAAACTCGATCATATATATTTAAATTAATCTCTTACAGTTATTAATTTATGGTATTTTTGATCGGGTAGTATAAATACACTGATGATTTTAAATAGAACTGGTATGAAAGATCCGGGTTTTACAGTACACATTGCCATCAGAATATACATGTACATTATAATAGTGACTATGCTAACACTTTAAGTTTTGACGGTAATTTTGTCCTTTAAGAAAACACGAAATATTTTAAGTTCATGGTGCTAAATGGGTAAGATATTCTGCTCAGTTATCTGTCAATTTTTATGGGGTATATTAATGGGGTATATTAATGGTAAACATTGTTTTCCGTGAATTAAACCTGAATATTACTAAAATGTTGTTTTGCTACGAAACTTGATTCAAACAAATGTCTTGTTTATATGACAGTGTTAAAAAGAAATCTTTGAGGTAAAAAAATTGTCAACATTTCAAATGATTGCTTCTTTTCACATTTTTGGTGCAATGCTTCTGTTACCCTTATGGGGATGGTTCCGATACCATTGAAATTAGAAATGTTCGATACGAAAAATTATTACATTGGAACAAAATTTGCTCGGCACTTTCATGAAAATGTTGTACAAAATAGGCCAAACATTAATTGTTTAATTATTAAACCTGTTTTTATGTTTCAAAATTAATTTTAAAAAATGCTGTATGTCCCATTGAAATTTATGATAATTTCTACTGTTGTATTCAACCTGTTTTATCGCACTAATAATCATCTTTCTCTCTATCTATTTGACATTATTTAACATTTGCATGTTAAGCGTCGCTACTCGTTTTAGGATGAATGTGAATACAAGAACACGAACACAAAATACATGCTAGAAGTATTCAAGTATATTGCACGATCAGATGCGTTGTTATATAATAATTGTAATGATGGTTTTACAATTAAAAAAATAATTTTTCTAATGTGTAATATAAATTGGGCACACGATTTATATTCATAATATACTCGATTCGAATCAAACGTATAACATTATGTTAGTTTTTTTACAATAGTGATTAAAGTCACGTTTAAGCATTCATTCATAATTTCGAAAAAGCCTACTCAAAGTGTCCTTAATATCACAAACTTTATTTAATATTGTAGCATGGAACACATTCTGATAAGACATTCAATTGTCATTTTAAAGATGTAAACACTTTTTAAGTTTATCTAATTTATAATTTGTGAATATTAAAAAACTTTCCACACAGTAAAGACCGATACTACAAACTTACACATTGATAAGGTTCCGTACATAACAAAACAATGCATGACATTGCGTATTTACAAATAAATAATCATCTGTTAAATTAATATTCATGTGAACAATTGTATAGTGTTGTCCGACAAAAACACTACTATAATGAATGGGTCATGTGTATTAAGTATTTGAACACATCCATTAAGCAGTTGTGAACATGAATCCCGAATCTTGCTAAACCATTTTTTTCCAGTCGTTCTACAATGTTTTTTGAAGGACAATTTATTAAAAAAACATTTATGCATGAGGCAGCTCCTGGTGGCTGATCAATTAAATCATTTCTTTGTATTTGATGATCTGGAAATAAAAATGTTAAGTATTTAATGCTATATTTTAACAGTTATAAAAGACTACCGCGGATATATTGACAGTGGTAGCATACACATTTATTTAGCAAATTTTAAGCTAAATATTCAAATTTATCGTAACATACAGATTGTCTACACATTTGTCTGTCTGTTCATAGGCACAAACTAGACCGAATGCATTTTTTATTTGTTCATGTACAACAATCAAACTTTTTTACTTTTGATATTGAGTTGTTCATGTGGAATATGTATCATCCTACGTTAAAAATGACAAGATGTATGCCCCCTTTTTCATCTTAAACTGTCTATATGAGCAAGCTACATTTAACAACATACGGCTTCAGAGGCTATTATTTCCCACTATTGTGACAAAATCTACATTTTATTTATGCATTTGATGCTTTTAGACAAGATATTAAATCACATTCTAGTGAATGACATTCGCCTGCTTTTTTCAAAGCAAGACAACATGAAACTTTAGCACCAAAACTAAGCGTGTACTCTCAAAATTTGATTACCAAAGTATAGATGGACATGTGAATTTACAAAACAAATGCAAAAAAATAATCATGCTTATTTAGTATTGCACATGTGTTACCATCAAAACAGTTCTTGACAATTTCTTGTGTAACTTAAGTGGGCAATCAAAGTGGACCATGTATTTTCTTCTGTCCTCAGATTTAACTGTGTAGTGGTGCGGTGTAAACAATCATATGATCAGAGGCCATAATAGCCCCGTTGGTGTGGTGACGGTTAAGTATCCAGTGGGTTGTGCGATCGAGACCCATACCGGTCGCGCACTATTCCCTAGCTACTTTAAGCTACGTTTAGTGTGTTATGAGTTCACCCGTTTACATTCAATGCCGTCCATGCCACTAAGATGAATTAACTGCAAGTTATGTCAGCGATAAACGGATACAAACACGTATACAAGTATTTGAAGCAGAGTTGGGATTTCCTGACATTGTACATGAATATTATAACCTTCCACAAATCGTCAAGACGCTTATTTCGTTGAATAAATATCGAACAGTTAATATCTTGTACAATAACAGAAGAAAGTTTTAAACATTCTCCGCTTCCTTTTTTTATTGATGGAATAAACGAGCGCTTTGTATAGATTAACTTGCCGTGAAAAGTTTAATGATACTATGTAAATACGTTGACCGATAGTTCACGAATTATGCGTTTTAATTAGTAAATTGTTCTGAATATGCTTAAACAAAATCGAACTACCTTCTGCATGAGGGTACTCCCACAAATATGAAAGTATCAGGATAGATATTGTTCTCCACCCCTCCTTTTCATGATGCTAAGATGTCAGAGAAAAGCTGTAAAAAAGGCTGAAAATAACAACATTTATGACTTGCCCAATGCCTTTAAGGTTTTAATACAAGCTACATTGAATATATAGGCATATGCTGATAGAAGCCATCCTCGATATTGCATATTTCATGTTGTGAAAACGCCAGTACTTTACCCGTGATTTTCTTGTGAAGTTATTGCATTAACGGGAATGATGGCTCATTATTTATTCATAACTTTTGCTAAATGAATATACGAATAAGACGATATTGCCGAACTATTTGGTTATCCGAATAGTAATCGGATATCACATTTTTATTGTAGTAGCTATTGCTATAGCTGCTACTGCTACTACTACTGCTGCTACTACTACTACTACTACTACTGACACATCTATTATAAATTATCCCTCTCCTTTATTATTTAACCTACCATCTCCCCTGTTCCTTTAAATTTTTATAAAATCATTATTGCATCGACACAAAATATATTTTCTGGTTTCTATATCAGATGTATGCACATGCATCTAAGAACAACTACCGAAATAATAATAAATATGTATAATATTATATAAGTTACTAAATTCTAATTTTTATACATATGTATCTTCATATATATGAGCCGCGTTCTGAGAAAACTGTGCTTAATGCATGTGCGTAAAGTGTCGTCCCAGATTAGCCTGTGCAGTCCGAACACGCCAAGCAGGGACGACACTCCGCTTTTATGATATTTTTAGTTTCAAGGAAGTCCCTCCTTACCGAAAATCAAGTTTAGGCGGAAAGTGTCGTTCCTGATTAGCCTGTGTGTACTGCACAGGCTAATCTGGTATGACACTTTACGTACATGCATTAAGCCCAGTTTTCTCATGACAAGGCTCACATATATGTTCATGTTTTTATGTAGATTGATGTTCGAAACGAGTAAAAAATGGAATATTCAAGAAATCATCCATTTTTGATCTCAATCGTTAAGCTCACCCTATGCTGCTTGAGATAACTGAAGCCCACAGCATAATAATAGTATTACTTTAGAAGCGCATATACTATAAGTATTTTATTTTTTATAAATAAAAGCAGGAATTTCAACCAATGCCAGAATACTTATAATCGTATGTGATATCAGGATACTTTTCGGATGGCTGTATAGATCTGCAATATGGAATATAGGTAATATGCAATATGGAATGCAGGTTTATTTGATATTCTTTTAACACAAGTCGTTAATAAAAAATAATTAAGTATAACCTTAAATGCAATAATATCGATTTAAATGAATTATTACCAATTTAATTTCCTAAATCCACAAGAAAATGACTGGTACAGTACTAGCGTTTTTGCAACATAACAAAATTCAATATCGGGTGATGTCTTCTATAAGCAAATGCCTATAAATTCAATGCAGCTTGTATTAAAACAGAAAAAGCGTTGAGCGAGTCCTAAATGTTGTGTTTTTAGCCATTTTTTGACAGCTTTTCTCGAGCTAGCATCATGTAATGGAGGGTTGGAGAACAATATCCTGATAATTTCATATTTTTGGGAGCACCCTAATTACGCTGGTTATGCGGACTCTTTGATAACAGATGGTATTTCGATAACAGAGAACAACAAAAGCCACGCGCGAGAGGAAAATTCCTCATTTGTTTTTAAAGTTATATCTTAAAGATAAGTTTTTTAGACAAGGCACTTGGTCAGGTTAAAAAATGGTGTATCCTTTCTATTGGGAAGAAAAAAATTCACGGAAGAATGCTAGATTTTTTCCCAAAAAAGGAAAATTTGATCGGGACAGAGCATGAACTGGATGAAGAGCTCACATATCAACAAAATAAAACTACTTAGAAATATTGCGAGTTATTGTTTGATATTCTAGCATGTAGAGTAATCACTGTGCTTCAAATATTGAAATTTTGATAGTATGCAATGAAATATAAACGAAGATATGGCACGTTTTAATAGGTGGTATTCGTGAAGTTGCGGACACTTTGATTCCCTAAAATGGACACTTCGGATAACATAGACTTTCAACACATTGGGCACTCTGATAACCGGGTTTTAACTTCTACCTCAAATGCATTTAAGTATATTATGGCTATTCTTACCAAAAATTTTGAAGTATGAATCAATTTGCAAAGTCAAGCGAGACACATTGGGAATCTATGCATAACTTAATTACAAACACATGCGAAATATAAGCAATGGCGTTGTTCGTTTTCAAAAATCACATTGCTATTAATAAATACTATTGATATTATAATTGCAATGTTTAAATAAGATTAAAATGCTTATTTTTGAAGAAATATATGTCAAGTGACGACCGGAAATAATTGTATACATAATGAACTTGTTTAAAAGTGGCAACTTAAGATTCAGAGAGATGAAAATACAACGGATAATGTGGATCAAATTGATCGTGTTTAATTTTACTTATAGCAGGGCTCTAAATAACGGGAGCAAAGGGGTCTTTAAGAGGCAAATAAACCTTTGTACTTTATAAAAATAGAATTGAAAACTCCCTTTATCTTGAGCTCTCCTTATAGGGAGCACTTACTTTTACACAATGATTGCATAAGCTCGAAGTGTGATTCAACTGACCTTAAATCACTTTGTTGGTTGAATTAAACTAATTTTGGACCTGCATCGCTGCTGATATTTATTTGTAAGTAGCGGTTTTAGCAGAGTGATGTTTAATGACAAGTTATCTCATATATAAGTAAATGACCTTTGTACCTTTATTAGGACATAGTTATTTAGATCAACCATTTCGCTACAAGGAAAGTTAGTTAAAATGCTATAAGCTCGTGTAATATGCGAAGATCTGGCCGTTGGGTCACTCGAAAACTGGAAAATATATGGTCATATAGACGGTACTCATCAGATATTTGAATGAGTTTCACATTTATCTATATTGCAAAGGGATAAGAAATTGTTTTGGTAATTCGTTTTTAATTTACTTCAGTACATACATTTTTATGCATCGCTTGCTTACTATTACAGTATTCCACAGCGAATTCTGCATTTCTGATTCACTAAAAGGGTGTTTTATATCTGGTAAAAAGTGTCGACTTATCGTGAGTAGAAGTGCCATTGTCGTTTAGATGATCGGTTCAAGAAGTGTCAATGAAAATGTGTCATCCGACTCTTTAAACATTTGAATTTACTCAAATACGTAAGTTAACTAAAATGTAACATGTTGTGACATAACTGGATATATTGAACTTTTATTTCGCAAAATAAGCACGTACCTGGTTTATTTCTAAGTATTTTTATTTTGTTGAAATATGCATTAGTATCCGCATACCCGGAGTGCTAATAGACATGCAAGGTGATTCCAGTTTACACACATTAACTCTGTTACAAGGGGTATACTCATCTGCTTAAAGTGTGTATTTCTTATCATTATGTTAATGAAAATCTAAGTTGTAAAAAAAACAACCTTAGTGATGGTTAACGTAAGATGATGAAAAAGGAGGGCGATATAAATTAAACATTCATGCTTCATATCAATAGGAATAATGCCTGCACGTTTAAAGGTTGATCGTTAAGTGCAGGATATCGACTTCGGATAAGTTATAATATTCGGAAAAAAAGACAGATAGATTAATATACGGACGTCCACATTGTGTTCATCAAAAATATCATGGAACCTATACCGTAATTTAATTATGCTGATGTTGTTTGTCCCTCGTTACAAAATATAGGTTGAACAAATTAATTACTTTTTCTATGTTTACATATGCCAGTTAAAAACTTTGGTAAACGTAAATACAATGTTTATTGTATAAAACGCATATTGTGAAGTTATTTAAATATTAAGCACACTGTGTAACACTTTTTTACAGCACCGATCAACTTGGTTTACGTGGTTTTAACTGTTTAAGAACAATACAGCGAAGCCCGTATGGAAGCTTTTCAATACAGTACAGCCGTATTGTAATTCATTATACATATGCATTATAAACCCCAACACGTCAAAATACCTCATATAAAGCTTAGTATGGGCAATATATACCATAGACAATTATAATGAATTTAAACAATGGGTCATCACAGCTGTTTTATAACATGTTGTAAAATTAACCGGACTAAATATACCCTGTATAAATTTGTGATACATGAAACTAGCACGGACTGTTGAATTTGGGGTACGAAATATATTTTATGGGATTCTTTGTAAGAAAATGGACTTCATTTTTAATATTGAAATATTGGCAACAGCACAATCAGTACATATTAAATTACTAAAATAAAAATAATTAACTGTATCCTTAATGTTTTATATTATGTGTAGTGTTGCATCTCTAGTCTTGGTTCTAGTAATATTAAGATTTTGTTTGTATTATGTGTATTGTTGTGTTAATAAGTGTTGACACTGTATCAATGGTAATAAAGGCCATCTACCGATTAGATATTTTCAGAGCATTTTTCATTCCTTCTATCTTGATTTGCAGCAATTGATTTCCTTCTCACACAACATAATCACCCGAAAACTTCTCCTCCTTCACCGCATAAATCTCTTCTGGCTCGCGTTTATGGCTGTTTATTACTTGCAGAGATATCTGATTGTATGTTGTTCGTATTTTTATCCATTAAATACTTCCTGCGCATACGACTTACTCAGTTGCTGCCTTGCAATCTAAATTGTCCGCCAACTTTAAATAATATGCCGTGTTATAAATAGCCATGTATGTAGTTTTTGACGATGCTACTTCAGCATCGTCTAAGTTATCATACCGTGGAAAAAAATTTCACAATGGCGAGTTATGTAAAAGACCGAGCCAGTCCGATAGTGTCGATTTTCTAATCGGCATATCTCGCTGATTAGCATTGGTAACATTCTCCAGCAGAGTTGTCGTTCATGCCTCAACATAGGGTACGACTAAAATGCGTATATGACTCATATCGGCGGATATGACTGAAACGTGCGGATATGAACAGATAATGGCTTTTTAAATGTATTTTCCTTTATTTTTGTTATATGAAAATCGTTCTGTGACAAAAATACATGTCGCTAATGTGTAATGTTACGATCGAATGAATTTAAAAGCGTTTTTCATTGGCATTTTAATTTCAGTAACTCCAAATAAATATCCGCGAATATGAACGACCAGTCAGACCACCGCTTTTATTAAATTGCTCTATTTTGAGGCAGTCTTAACTTTATCACATATTGTGAATTTTTAATTCAACAGTGATTTGTTCATAACAAAACTGCAAAAAACGCATAAATATTGCCTATATTCATTCATATTCGGACTTTTCGTTCATATCCGCGGATAAAAGTAAAGACATATACGAACTTTTTAGACGGACCGCTCAAGGTCATACAACAATGGCCGCGCCCATTAGAGAATGTTCACACTCGTGTCAAAGCTTTCTTACAGCACACATCGGCTTGTTTGACTATTTAGAAACTGTCATTAAGAACATTTGCGCTGTAAACAAAAAATATTTGTCGGAATTTTAAAACCGCTGGCATGTTTCAGTAGGAAAGACATTTGTCTTTCGAGGTTTAAAGGTTTAATTACTGAATGCATGGTGTTTACGTTGAAATGAGACTCGAAGTCTTTAGCTATCCGTTATACACCAATCGACTGTATTAAATATCATTTTTAAGTCAAATGAACTGTGTTACAGTAAAAGAGACATTAAGACGATTGTGGCCAGTTTGGATCCAGATCAGCCTGCATTCGCTTCAAAGCTGTTTGCTTAAAAGCTTAAAATGTCAAATATCTCTAAAAGCAACAGATGAAAGGCGTCTTCTGATTGGCTAACACTCAAGGGTCAGTAAAGACTGAACGTCGAATTACAATTTTGTACATCGATGTACAAAACATGTACTTTGGCGTACAATATTGTCTTTTTACCTACTAGGTCTTGTTGACTTTCGACTCAAATGGTACGCCATAAATGTGTATTCTTACTATTGCCTTCGAGGTACTTATCCGATGTTTAAAGGAAAGGGCCAAGAATGTGCGATTGTGGGTCAAGTTCCCCAGGGGTACTACGTTCCTGTACCCCTAATTTTTGTTCCGTACCAAAATTTTTTTCGTTCCCAATTTTTTTCATACCCAATTTTTCAATTTTTTTTCGTAATCTAATTTTTTTTCGTAACCAAATTTTTTTTTGGCATAATTTTTTCGTTCCCAAAATTTGTGTACCAAATTTTTTTTTCGTACCCACATACACAATTGTGATGATGTAGATCAACTTAAATTGATGCTTTTATATATCCATCCTCTTCAAAAGCATCGTCACGCCAGTACTGTCAGTACTTTGATTTCTTCATGGATTCATCCAATGCACCCTTTTTAAGGACGCCTGCCCTACAATTAGTTCGAAGATTCCAAAACGGTTTCTTATGGAAAATATCTTCGTCCACCATCATTAAATACGTGCTTGAAGAAACTGCAACGATAATTTCGCACTAGGGGTCAATTGCCAATCCAGCAACTGTCTCGTTATTGCGTGTGTCCCATACTTTTGTTCTTCTTGATCACTTGCATTTAAATTTCACGTTTGCTGGTGACGTACAGCTAGTCCACGAGTAATTTGTTATATTTTTTTAACGTTCTAAATATTTTCAACATCCTCTTCAGTTGTTACATTAACTGTTTGCATTCCTAAGTTGTTATAACTTTGTTTTATGATCATATACATGTATACATTGTATGTCTCCTATTGAATAAAAAAAATGACTTTGCAAAGAAATATGTGTCTGCTCTGACTGTCAAGGTATCCCCGGTTATCTTTAATCATTGTCTAAAATCGCTATTAAATTGGTCACACTCCTAATAGCTCGAAATTCACTCAGTGATTAAGGTAGCGCACCCGTAATGGGCACTTTTCCAAATATAATCTAACGTATAATTTTCTTAATCAGCATCATTTCACTGAACTACATGCACATTTTTAGGTAGGCTTTCTTTGCTTTAAAAAACAACATATTTTTTCAAAATCACCCCCACGCTCGGCTTTTGTCCAGTTTATTTGCACCCCTTGGGTATATGAAAGTTCCATTATTCATCCAGATTTCCAAATATGGGCATGCAGTGGTATGTACAGATGCAGTAAAGCTGTTTTCATTTTAAACAAGATGAAATAAGTATTCTTTTACAGACATTTAGTTTTTATAACTTGTTATCTATGGAAGAGCGCCATGAAATGTAAGTGGTTTGAGCCAAGTATAAATAGGGTTGGTTAAAAACAAAGTGTTATAGAATTCTAAATAGTATCATTTAAGTAATATTTTGATCTTGGTTTTTATAGATACACTATATACAGTCAAAATATCAAGAAATAGACAGATTAACCGTTTACTTTTGGAAAAAAAAATACAGCATGCATGATTCAGCAGTTAATCACCCAATTTAGCCATAACGTTGTTTTAATTTAAAAAATTGAAGAATGTGCATAAAAATTGCAACATATTTAACAATAAACATAGCATATATGCTATATATTAAAACAAATTACGTAAGGAAAGAAATAAAACGCGTCGCAAAAAGTATGCGTAGTCGGCAGGATTCGAACCTGCGCGGGAAGATCCCAAAATATTTCTAGTCTATCGCCTAACCACTTGGCCACGGCAACTTCACATTAGTACCACTTAAATTAGATATCCATAAGTAAACAGGTAAATCTTAATAAGAAATCGCGTGAAATCATTACGGGTGCACTAAGTTAAATGGCTTACAACAAACGGTTTTCATTAGATAAACCACTGAAAGGACAGCCTATATTCATACCACCCACTTCTTGTTTATTCGTGGTAGTAGCATTCAAAGTTCTCAGGGCTTTTATTGAACTATGTTGATAGGATTTTTCACTAAGTACATGTACACTGCCTGCACGGGTCATCTTCTGTGAGATTGAAAAACACACGACACACAATAGTGACAATAATGTTAATTTTGTTTGCAGAAAATAGACGTCTATGTTCCAGTCCGTTATAACAAGTTGCCTTTCAGGAAACCTGTCTAAAAAGTATCGTGAATAATTCTAACAACAACTCGTCAGAATCTGACGTTTAGTTATTGTTTTGGTGCACCTGTTACCTACTAGAACTAGATTTTGGTCACACAAGCGTGCTTACCATCATTTATATACTTACTAATCACGTTATGTTTCGGAATGTATTGGCCCAAAACGTACACATTTGTTAGACCGTTTAGTTGCTACAAATAACAATTCATCAACAAATCGTTCTCAACAAGTCCACAACAGTATCATATAAAACAATTCAAAACGGCTTATCCATGGCTTCGTGCTGTATTAGGTGGTAACGTTTGATTTCTTATCTTCATTTATTACACTAAACTTAATGTTGCCATCGCGTAATGGAATCTTAAAAAGTCACCACAGTTTAAATGATCATCAAATCTCTTATTGCTTATTCTACAAACCACACCAGTGCACATTGTCGAGATATATTACATGTTAACGCATATATTTAACTTAAACGTTTTATATAGCGAAAGTTGTCAAATTAACTTGTTTTTAAATATTAAATTTGTTGTAAAAATTTGCATTAATGCGTTGGGTTTCGATTTGGGGAAGTCATACGGGGTAGTATGGCATATCAAGGGGGTCATCACTTACTCTGAATGTAATACAATCACTCGATATGATGTGTCTTCATTCCATTCAATTTAACTGTAACCATTGCGTGGGTTATTAACAGGACAGTGACAAACTTCCTGAAATAGTACAATGTTGGTGACTCGAACAGGGTTCAAATGCTCAGCAAGCAGTTGGCTGCAACAAACGATTGAGCAACTCTGTTTACATTCAACTTTAATACATGCTATCATAAGCGGAATATTACCAAACTATACCCTTAATCGCAATCAGTTGTATAATGAAACGAATTAGAAATACACGTACGTTGACTGGTTATAGACAATCATTGATGTGTATTATTATATACAATGTACCTCTGCCCAAACGTGTTTTTTTCCAAAAATTTGGTTATTATCATTTAATATCAAGGTTATTGTCAATGAACGTCCGATTTAGTGGTATACATTATAGTGGAACTAATTAAAATGATGCATTAACATGAACATTTTATTAATTTATTCACTGTGGATAATTGTTCTCAACATTCTCATTAAACTAGGAATTTGACCATGTATGCTTCTATTAAGTGCCGTTTGTTTTTTCTTTTTAGACGAACAGATCAAGAAGTAAATTGTACGTACGTGTACTTCTGAAATCGACGGGCTTGTTGTGTACACATTTGGTACACACAACCCAATGGTTTTTTTATATTCATTTTCTTGTGATAAACGAGATACATTGAACATGTGTAACTAATGTGTGTAATCACATAAAACATAAAGCGAGTTTTGTTATTTAATCAATGTATATTTTAACATAAATTACGGACGGACACGTTTAAAGTTATTTGTATTTCCCATTTAACAATATGTATTACATGTTTATAAAATATGTTTTGATTGTTTACACTATTGTTGTTTTTTTACTATTGTATTATGCCATTTTTATCATAGTTTAGGAAAAAAATACATATAATTTTGTTCCTGTCCGTTTGTAAGTACGTGTGAGGATTTTTGTTCGGTGCATACATTACATGTTTACATTAAGTTCCTTTACCGTAGAATTATCAACCTTTAACTCGGTTTGTCAATAAAACACATCAGGTTCGACTTAGGTCATAAATCAAAATAAAACGTCAATTATGTAAGTTGTATACGTATTTAAGCCATAGTATGGTAAATCATGGATTTTTCAAATTTATGAGCACATCTGTTAAACATGACGTTACGGCTTGTCGTGTGAAAGAACCAGATCTATAGTTCAAAGGTCAAGCAGGTATGTGTTTTTTCCCCCAAATACTTCAGCAGAAATAATAGGCTTGATAAGCAAATCTTTCAAACTTAATAATCATATCCATCGTTACTGATGTCATGGTCAATAAGATAATAAGAATTTTAGCCAATATCTCTTAATGTCCGAAACGTAATTTTGTCCAGCATACATTCATATTTGATGACTTGGTCAAACTGGTAACTTTGATGATATGTTGTGTCTCTCGAACTAACTAAGTTCCTTGTTGCAAACTCAGGTCAAAGTAAAAGATCAAACGTCACACATAGCTGTTAAGTCGTAATTTAAGTCCAGACATGGTTTGGAAAGATCTATAGATACAATGAGTGTAACACTGGATAACACACTGCAGAATTTCATACAAAAGAGCATACAAGTTAAAAGCTATGAGATGCCGTGTTGTAACAAGATCCCTAAGTTCAAGGTTAGAGTTACTTTTACAGGTCTATGTTCACCTTTCAATCATAGATTATATTTGAAGCTCATTGATTTTTGCAATTAGCTATTTACGGGCAATTGTGTCGCGTTCAATATAATACATTGAGGCCAATGGTGAAATAAAGAATTTAAATAAGTTTTTTATCATTAAAAAGTGAAGCATATAAATTAATTAATTGTATTGATATTTGGGAACATACCATAATTATTTATTTAAGACTGTAGATTTTTTATTATGGAATTTTTAGGGGTAACAATGTCTTTAAGGTACATGTCTAGTGTTCAACTAAACACGGCGTATAAGAAGTATTATAACAATGTCTGAACATATTAGGTACATTTGATGACATTATATCATATATAAACAATTAAGATGCATATTTTACATGCGATAAACACTTACGTATGATATTATATTTATACAAAAATTGACACAACTTTGAAATTGTATTATATTATCTTATTGTGTTATGTATTATGGGCACAACTTTGAAATTGTATTATATTATGTTATTGTGTTACTTAATTTAGGCCGGAGGCCTGGATATATATTTAAGACTGCAATTTTGATTATGATATTGAATGCGGTTGATGATCTTACTTTTGCTTGATTTACATGTATATATATTTTACTTGTTGCTGTTGTAAATATTTTGTTAGTTCAAATTTTTTCAATTATTTCAATTTGATTTACATACATTTGTTTTTACATTTATTTAGTCCAACCAGTATGCTATATAGGGATGAAATCTTTGTTTTGAGATCCAAAGGCGACACATTTTTTGGCTTTTTAAAATTAAAAATAAACACATTATGCACATGTATCTCGCAGCTTATAGCATGAGTCGGGGAACACATAGGTGCCAGAGGTAACAAAAAGGCAAACGTTATTTTTATCAAATGCATTGCATATGTAGGTGACCAGACGTTAAAATATATTTTAAAAGCGGGTATAAAATACCTGCTCTGTAACTGCTTAGAAGAGAGATTAAATATTTGGCATGTTGTAAGTTAAAAATAACCACGTCACAGGCGTCGCGTGATTTACATAGACATATATAGCAAATCTTCTTTAATAGCAAAGCGTAGAGGAGATTATCTGGCATTTAAAATTGGATGTGGTCATGGGCCATAGTTGTTCAAGTCATAACCAATCATAATAACAATTGACTCTGTCCAGGGCGTAACTAATTCACCTTTAAACTATGTGATGAAAATTTAAAAAATGCCTCTGAAACCGCAAGACAGAGAGGTCTATTATGTTCATTCATTTTATATTATTAAAAAATGTTGCTAATTTTCCAACAATATCACCTTTTTAATGTTTAGAAGGTCAGGGACTGGAATCTGTCTTTTTATTGACACTCAATCTGTAAAAATGTACAAGATAATTGTTTTGCATAAAAATCATTTATCTTAGATATGAATGTAATTTTGTTATGTGAATTCATATATTATAATTATGTATCGTGGAATATTTATTTTTTTCGCAAATATAAATGTGTGCACGTAATAGCATAGTTGCATTAAACACTTTTCAATTATAAGACATATTTGAACATGTATTTTAAAAGGGATGAAAAAAGAATTTAGTGTACGATCAATATTATGACACTCATTGTAAGAAAAATTAACTGTTTTCATAAAATATGGTTTTCGAACGGAGCACAGTTAAGCCGAATATGCAATTCCCTTATTAAATAATATGATTTACAATTTACCTAAACTTATAAGTTGTGCTCTCTTCAGAGTTTTATTTTTTTATCAACACTTGTAATTTGTAATGCACTTTTAATTAGATATTTCTCGGTTTATTATGTCGACGTTGTGTTATTACACAATTATTATACTGTTATTACCTGAAATATATGTTAGCGCTGTGAATGTTATATGTGCTAATAAAATCCACTTTGAGTTATCAAATAGTTTTTCGAGTGCATTTTATTTTGGATAGCAATCAATAATTCATTTCCCCTTCTGTTGATAATTAATGGCAGCAATGGAGTGGCCCACTATTTTCTCAAAGGTGCATATTAAATAGTTGATAAACAGAAGGATGTCCATAAACAGTAAACAGGGTCCATCTGACATACCTATATAAGTCAACGGATGGATACAGGCGAATTTTTTTTAAAGCTATGAACATTGACATACTAGCAAAAAGTTCAATACTACTGCATCAACATTGTTGATATGGCAACAGGTATGTTAATTTGTCCTTACAAGTAAATTGAACAAACGTTGTAATTACTTTGTGTGCAACCTATTGCAAATTCATTTTATAGCGCTTCAATTTTGAACACTTGCAGTGAAATAGGCAAGTATGGTATATGGTATCATAGGCCTAAAGTCCCTCGACATGTAAGTTCGTGCTGTATGGACAATGTACAAGGCAAGAGTCTGAAAATAAATATTGTACTGTTTTGTTATAAATAAGAAGATTTTAAACAGGACAATAGTGAAGCATTAAAGTAACTTTGTGTGTGAACTGCTTTAGCCGATTTAAGTTTGATAGCGCCAGTAAATGCACCTGTTGCTATTAGAAAACGGTGTTGATTGTGGTGGTTAATAACATAGCGACCTATTGCTCTGTTAATTGTCAAGAGAAATTTAAAATTATTCTATTAAATTAAACAATACTTTTGTAAAGGGACTTGTTCATAGACTTACAAAATGACAATGTAAACTAATGGCACTGATTATAAAAAAGTAATGCAAAAAGCGAACTTACATTCAAGACTTGTTAAAAGATTGAACAGCCAATTTTATCGATAATTTGGACAATACATGTTTTCTAACGTAAAATTTTAATTACATCCTCGTATATTAAAATTTTATAGTCCAGTTTAGTTTAAACCTATTATTTTAGCTCGATGGCATAAAGAGTCTAATGCTTATTTGAAAAGCTCTCGAGTCCGTTTCTTGGGCCTAGAACCACTACTTGGTGTCTATGGGGAATATCTTAAGAACGCTCCCACATTACGGATCGAACTCCTTACCTCCCAGTCGCTAGGCGGACTCCATATCCACAACGCCATGGCCACCTCTCCAGTGGTAGCGTGTCATATTTTGCTATCAGAGGGCTTTGGTTCGCATCCCACAATATTTATTATTATTAGTTACTATTATGAGTATTATTTTTTATTGACCTAATAAAACGATGGTGATGTTATTCCAAATAATATAGTTTGTTACTAATTGCACTTGGATACAAATAAATATATGCTGTTTTAAACAAAGTGCATACATGCTGGAAAGCTTCTTAAGTTGTGAAAGGAAAGTGATTCAAATATGAAAAACTTCCAATGAACTGACATCTATCGACGAATTGTTTACATTCGTTTGTGATAAACTTACTTAAACTGCATAAAATGTATGAAGCATATATATCAACCCATTTTTGACTATTTAAAAGACGGTTACTTTGGACGGCTAAGAAGTTGTTGCATTTGCATAAAAGGGACAAAATTGTTCAATAATTAGTTAGGGAATGGTTGAAATTTGAATAAATTATGATACATTTTGTTGATAGTATTATTTCTGCGATAGAGGATTGTTCATTGTTTCTTCATATTAAATGTATATTGTGTGTGTGTTGTTCAGGTTGGATATTTATTTGTTTTGTTTGTGCATAGTGTTCAAACTAAATATAATACCTATTACGACCTTTTCCCCAGTGGACCCTACACAAACAGACTTGATCAAACACAAAATGAATAAAAAGTGGAACATGGTCTTAGAATGCAAATCATATCACTTCGATTTTATTAGTTTTCTGTTGTTTTTTTACAAGTGCTTGTATGCTTAATTTTATTTTGATATATATGCTATTTGGCGATAGACTAAATAAACAAAGTAAACGCTGTCTTTATTTGTTCTACCTGTTCTGGTAGCCATGTATTTTTAACATTTTTCTTTAAGTCAGGGGTGTGTTTTTTGTCTAAATAGTAATACGCAATACTTAAAGTGATATTATGGGTATTTTGCACTGTTGAATTGAGCTGAAAAGAATTAACAGGTCAAAAGAGTTAGTTAAAATGTGGTTTCTGATCAATTACCTGCAACTCATCTTGCTACCAGTTGTTTATAAAAATATATTTTATATTCGATATTCTTACGTGACCCACTCAGTCCTGTAAGCCGAAATGATCCGTAAAACAAAATTGTGTCTTTGTGTCGTATGAACGAATCTGCACTTTAACTTAATTTAGGTTCAAATCGTACATGCATGATCACTTGTAAAACGAAAGTACGGTTGATATTCAAATGCATTATTTTTCTCTTTCCGGTATATTGTTTTAGTATGTTGATGCTGCATTAACAAATATAAGTGTATATGAAGTGAAAACACTAAAAATAAACAACGGTTGCGATAGACACTTATAAACTGTTAGATGCCCATAATATCACTTTAATAATTATACTTGATCATTTAATGTTTGAAAGTTTGAGTAACATAATTATGATTATTAAATATAGTTCTCTTGCATGTCATGTATTGGCAACTGATTTTTTTTTCCATCGGGAATGTAATTATTTTTCCCTTTATACCGCTATATATACATATAAAAATAATCAGATATCATAAGAACAAATGTTCTTACCAAGTTTCAAAAAGATTGGACTAAATTGTGACTTCTAGAGTGATAACAAAGTTTTACTATAGCCAAATAAGGAAAAATACCCCGCCACCTTGCGGCCACATTTTTCGACGAACCATAACAATTTGTGAACTCACCCGAGCTTTTATTACCATAAATGTTCTGACTAAGTTTAATAAAGATTGACTCATAAATGTGACTTCTAGAGAGTTAACACAGTTTTACTAAAGCCATATAAAGAAAAATGCTCCGCCCCCTGTCGGCCAAGTTTTTTAACAGACCAGAACCATTTTCTTATTCATCCAAGATATCATTAGATGTCTGACAAAGTTTAATGAAGATCGGACAATACATGTGGCCTCTAGAGTATTAACAATGAAAATGTTGACGATGCACGACGGACGAAGGATAAATGGCGATCACAAAATCACAACATGAGAACGGTGTGCTCAGGTGAGCTTACACGACATGAGAAACATTATTTATAGAAATGAGGTACATGCTGAATAGCAATGAGATACATGATGAACAGACATCATATACACAATGAACAGACATGATATACAAGATGAAACATAATAGGATACATGAAAAATAAACATGAGATACATGATGAATATACTTACGATACACAATAAAACGACATGAAGAATGGGCATGAGAAACATGATGAATGGACATAAGATAAATGGTGACGACTGGACATGAGATACATGATGAATGGAGATGGATACATGATGAATGGACATAAGATAAATGGTGACTGGACATGAGATACATGATGAATTGACATGAGATAAATGATGAATAGACATGAGATACATTGTGCATAGACATGAGAAATATGATTGATAGACATGAGATACATGGTGAATAGACATGAGATATATGGTAACAATGCAAATGTTGATGACGCACGACGGACGACGGACAAATGGCGATCACAAAATCACATGAGAACGTTGCGCTCAGGTGAGCCAAAAAGACATGAGAAACATTATTAATAGAAATGAGGTACACGATGAATAGGAACGAGATACATGTTCAACAGACATCAGATACACAATGAACAGACATGATATACAAGATTAAAAAAGAAATGAGATACATGACAAATAGATATGGGCTACATGATGAATATACTTACGATGCACGATAAAACGACATGAGATACATTAAAAAATGGGCATGAGATACATGATGAAAGAATATAAGATAAGTGGTGACTCGACATGAGATACATGATGGAAGGACATGAGATACATGATGAATGGACATGATATACATGGTAAATCGATATGATATACATGGTGCATAGGCATGGTATACACGATGAATAGACATGTGATACACGATGGATAGACATGAGATACATGGTGAATACACGTGAGATACATGGTGAATGGACATGAGATACATTGTGAATAGACATCAGATAGATGGTTAATACACATGAGATACATGGTTGCTACACATGAGATACATGGGGAATACATGAGATACATAGTGAAAGAACATGAGATACACGATGAATGAATATGGAATAAACGTTGAATACACACGAGATACACGGTGAATACACATGATATACATGATGAATGGACGTGAGTTACACGATGAATAGTCATGAGATACACAATGAATAGACATGAGATACATGGTAAATAGATATGGCATACATGGTGAATGTACGTAAGATATATGGAGGATAGTTATGAGATACATGATGAATAGACATGATAAACAAGGTGAATAGACATAAGATACACGATGAATAAACATGAGGTTCATGGTGGATAAAAATGAGATACATGATGAATGGACATGAGATACATTGTGAATAGACATGAGATACACGGTGCATAGACATGAGATACGTGGTGAAAGGACATGATATACATGGTGAATGGACATAATTTATGCTGAATAGACATGAGATACACGATGTATAGACATGAGATACACGATGAATAGGCATGATACATGGTGAATAGACCTGAGATGCATGGTAATTAGACATGAGATATATGATGAATAGACATCAGATATATGATGGATAGACATAAGATACATGGTGAATATAAATGAGATACATGGTGAATACACTTGAGATACATGGTGAATATACTTGAGATAAATGGAGAATAGACATGAAAGCATGGTCAATAGATGTGAGATTCATGATAAACAGAGATGAGATACATACTGACAAGATATGAAATACATGAGGAATTAACACAAGACACTTGATTCATCGACTTGAGATTTATCCTTAAAAGTTATTATACATTTTATAAATACACGTACTAAAAAATAAAACGCGTCATGAGATTTCCGTGGATGTCTCCATATAATATGATTTCGAAACATACTGATGTTGGTGCTGTTCGGCATCAAAGATTATAAGTCGACCTTAATCGTGATACAATGGATATCTCCAGATTTCTTCGTTAGATAGATTTATTTATGCAATACAGCGTCTGCTGATTCAGAGTGGATGTACTCTCGGTCATTATATTGATAGACTTGTTTTTGTATTTTCCTGACTAACGAACTTCTTAACCTGCACAGTTTTACTCTACCTTTTTAAACTATCCAATTCATTTGCTGATAAATAAATATGACTTTACAAACCCATGTTTGCAATGTGATTCGGTTACATCGAACAATTTCAACAATAGTGTCGTATTTTAAATCATGAAAATGCAATATGTAAAACATTTAAACTTGGTCGCGCATGGATTTTTTTAAGGGCAGTTGTAATAATTATTTACTGATTAAATTTGATGTGAATCATATTTTGTGAATTTTATAACAAGTCATGTATTTATGTAAGCTTGTTATGGCCTGAAAGCCTATATTTTATAATCGATAGTCCAGTCTTGTTTATGACCATTATGGGAAAAGGTACTTGGCTTTAATTGTGAAGGTCACGACGAAAAATTGAATTGGGTAAAAATACTATTCCTTAATAGTAGTACGCAGAAAAAAATAATGTTTTGAATAAATTGAACGTAATTGCTTTAGACTTTAATTTTTCGGCTCTACATCAACATTTTTTCGCAATGGAATAAAACTGGACTTTCTACTCAAACGGTGATCCCAGTTTTATTTATCTTATGTTTATAGAGTTTCATTGTTTGCTGTTTTAAAGTTATACATAATGTATATGATGAAATTTTGTTATGATATTTACATTTATTTCAAAATTGTTGTAATACGTCTTATAATAATAACAAATTATAATGTCTTGCAAGTTGTGATTCACGTGCTTGGTATTTCCCTTGCTAAAATACCTTTAAATTCCCGATTATTATACATTCACTTACATCAGTTGTAGATATTGCAAGTCTGGAACGTGTGGAGGCCCTATCTGACCATTTTTTTCAAAGAAAACTGGGTCACATTTATCAGCAAAAAGAACACACCAAACATTGAAACGTGATGAATTTAGTTAAGTTGTAGACGTATGCAACGTTTTTTAAAGCTAAATTTGTCATATGAACATCTAAATTTTAAATTGCCCAACAAGTTATATGATGATGCATTATATCTTTTTTTGTATATAACCTAATAAAGAAGCAGTCAAGTTGGACTGTCACGATTAATGGGTAAACATCGCGATATTTGTTTACAAAATTCAAAACGTCTTTACCAACGTACTTTGAACGTTAAATACACAATGATTGTATATGCAAGCGTACTATATAATGTAACTACTCGTCAGATTTGATCTGATTTATGTTTACCCTGCACATCATAAGAACGAAGCCATATATTTCTTGCAATATAAAATATATTTTGGATTTTTATTTACTTCATATGTATTAAATCTAAAATTGTTCTATTCAAATATTTGGTGTAATGATTGTTATTGGTTACGAATCATGAGAGCTTGAAAGGCTGAATAAGGCTGGGTCGAAGGATGCTCAAGGTTTTTATAATTTTAAACGACTCAAAGGGATCCGCATTTTAAAGAGGCCTTGTCACGTTTTGGTAAATTGACAATTTATTTTTTTTGTTTTAGATTCGCAAATTTTCGTTGCAGGTATGATATGAGTGAGGAAACAGCAATACTGAACATTTACCATGCTCTAAAATATCCATTATATGCATCTTTTAACGATTTAAAAAAAAAATTATAAAGCGTTGCAATGCGAAACGATTGAATACTTTGGAGCGTTCTGTTGTTGTCGTTATATTTTGTGACAATACGAGGATTGCTTATATAAAATAAAATGCATCGCTCATTGTATTGGCACGGAGTGGTATAAACGCTAGACTTTTAGGCCCGGGTTCAGTGGTTGGAGCCAGATGAGGATTACATTTTTGTTCTTTCTTTTTTTTTTACACGGCTTTGTAAAGTGTTTACATTTATCAAATTAAAATATTTAATGACAACCTTCAATACATTTCAAAAAGTGTGAAAAGGTCCCTTTAAGCTTCCTTTTAAACGTTAAATTTAAACTGATTATTAAAACAGGCGTTTTTCGGCAAATTTTGGGAATTTATTTGGCCGAAAAGTCCACAGATTTGGGTATTAAAGTTAGTTGTAATACTCTTGAATAATAAGTAAGAGATAAATAATTATTCATTAGTATAGGGGCATAAATGATAAGTATCTAAGAGGATAGAGTGAAAATTACAAAAATAATGAAGGAATATTAATTAGTAGCGAATCTTATACCTAAGCTAGCCCTTTAAGGCCCTGTGCATTAGACTGGATAAGTTCAAATGAGTTGATCCGTTGAACTTGGCCATTTATCATTGTAATAAATAAACCACTCCTCCATGAATAATTTAAGTGACATACTATACTTTAGTCATCTAATCTTTTGAGAATAATGACATTCACATTCAGCAAAAACTAGTTACGGTGTATGAACTTGTGTGGAGAAACAGTAATTTAATTAATTAATTCTGGATTTAAGATATGTTATGTGATCTGTTCCGTGTTTACTCTGATCGCAAAGGTATTTAAATGCAATCTATGACGGAAATGGTTAATAAATTAATTATCAGACATGTCATTATTGTGGATTTTATAACCTTTTTATTGTGCTACACTACAAAATTGTTGGAATCTTTTTGCGTTAAATTTTACTATTAATTAATTTAATGCAATAATAAATAACATGCAATTTTATTAAATATTAATTTGTTAATCATCTTTACTTGTGGAGTCGACACAATATTACGAGTGAAAAATAAAGAAATGTGTAAGCTTTAACCGACACTTCACCACTCATGACATTTGCTTCATCAAATCGTACCAATCGAGATTTAGTGTGATCAACGTCATTCGAAATTTAAAGCATTTAAGTCTCCAGAAGTTATGCTGCATTTGTTTTCTCAACGCTTATGATGCACCCAAAGTGTGCTATGTCATCTTTGGGAAACTTGAAAAAAAAGCCGTTTGCTTACGTCGGTGCTCTCATCGGCTATCAGAGTGAAGAAATCAGCATCGTTCAAAGACCGAAACAACTTATTCTCAGGATGATTTCCAATTATGTTTATCAATTCATCGCCTGATTCATACGACACATATGTCGCATGGTGGGGGGGGCGTTTTTAATATGGTACTGGAAGTCTTCAACTCCCACCTCAGCCATGAATCTCACCAAGTCACCATAGGATGCCTGAGCTCAGTGTTTTCGGCTTATGAAATAAATACATCGGAACATCTCAAAATTTCTCGATTTTATAATTTTATCTGCCCGAGTCATATCTGTCCCTTTCTGTACAAACATTCCACCATTTTTCATGCAATTTCACAATAAATTAGCACACATGAGTGCATCGACATTGCGTTTCGCATGTAAGACCGTGTCTGTTGCTCAAATATATTTTCGATGCATAAAAACATATTCCAAATAACATATACATGAATGCCGTTTATATCTTGTTGCAAAATGAAAGCGCGTAAAAAGACCAGGCGGTTTGCAAACACACAAAAAAAGAATGTGATACCGATAACCAACGGTGCTCTGCTGTTATATGAACGCAGTTTATTGCAGACTAATTACTATTACGGTGTTGTATTCACATTTTTCTATACATAAACAAATAATTCTCTTATCAAGTGTAGCTTTTGAATTACGAAGTGTTAGAACTGCATGATGTATCAAGACTTATTGACACATTGACTTGCAGTTTGTTTTCTTTTTATTTAGGTGTTGGGCATGTTTAAGATGTCACATTTAAGCATTGCCTAAGTTAGATTCCATGGGCAATTTTCAAGATTGAGTCCGACCCAGCCTAAGTAACCTTCGACCTTGGAAGAACGGATCTACGTAAGAAAACAGAAAGCGAACATATTAGAGTCCAGGCTGGTGTATTTCTCATGCCTCAGCTCTCTTCTTTTGTCACAAAGGTCCATGATTTCGGTCCTCACACGTGGCTTGTTCTTCTTCTTCTCCTTTGTTTGCCTTGTTAATGCTGGACTTAACCCGTTGCGGCGCCAGTATGAAATCGATCTGGTTTTAAACTTGCCCGTTTTGAGCATGCCAGGTTGCTGATCTGGACGGTTTGTGTGAGTGCAGCGTGTTGGCCAGGGTGAGATGGTGGCTTTTGGCGAACTCAAGTCTCAAACTTCTGTCGTTGGCCTCTCCTAAGCTAAATCTACCTACTTTCCCTGATCAGTCTTGGTATTCGTCTGGTCCAACCGTGGCGTTCCAGTCGCATTTGACAACAAGGATGTCTTTTTGGGGGACCAATTCTTCATAGAACTGTTCCATCTCCTCGTCTTTGTAGTCAGCTGTTGGTGCGTAGACCTGGATGATTGTAATGTTGTGGGGTTTCGCTGAATAAACGGATAGATGGGTCTTCTGGGGAATAATAGATTTTTGGTTTAATATTTGTTCAGCTATTGCAGCTGACAATGTTATTTAAAAAATACGACATTCAATTGCATAAAGCACGACCTTTAACATGTCAATAGGTTGCAAATGATATCGACACTTTTTGTCTTATCAACAAATATTTGTAAGATATTCGGTAGTCCAAATTTCACTCAGTATCGCATTCCACAACGCACGAGCCTTAAGAGTTAGGAATATTTACTCAAATACACACCGCTGAAAGCTGTAGCGGGAAGCAAGATTCATTTATTCAATAAAACTACAAATTTCACATAAATTATATAAAATTAACAGTATGCAATTGGAATACATCATTTATTTTACGGAAGCTGATAGTTCTATAAGAATAGTTATATAGCAAACTTATAACAAATGTTTGCGTCAAAATGTCGATTTGACAGCACTCATACAAATCCGAAAACAGTGTTTGCTTTATATGGCATTCAAGTATAAATTGTCTTAAAATATCTATGTCATTCTGACAACAGTTCACCACTTCATTAATTAACAAATCACGAAAGTTAATGGCAAACAACTCTGCTGCCAATAATCCACACACTGACAAGCCTAAATATGCTTGTCAAGTTGATTTTCTTAGTTCGACAACTGTAAGATTCATTGTATACTGTTTCATTCTTCTTGCGCTCTTCACTTCTCTTCTGTGATTTCCCATTAATCATCTGCGCATTCTGCAGAGTAGACATAAGGCAGATCGTACTAATAATTTCACGTTATGTAAAATATCGTTATTTGAAACGATCTGCGGGTTTGTTCTAAGTTTATATTTATTTAAATTGAAATGAAAGTAAAAACACAGCTGGCTTTAAGTAGCATCGTATACATTTTTACCTCAGATTGAACTCGATTGAGGCTTGTGTTTAAATTGGTTTATAGAAATTGAAGATGTAGTTTAAGCCAAAAAGCAACGCACTTGGCCAGCTGGGAAAGCATCAGCATCCATCATCAAAATAGATTCCTTGGCTTCTAGCATGTTATGCCCTGAAAAAGTGTGCATTGACTACCGGTATGTCAACCTGAAAAAATTATGATCCAAGTCCCTGGCTGAAAAGATCTGTCCGTAAAATTTACCAAGTGTTACGCCTTCAAACTGATAAAATATTGCTTTTTGGGGAGATTCTTAGTAGTCGTTAAGTAATTGGGAATCACGTATTACTTTGATTATCGTATAACTGTAAATTATCATTAATATGACAGAAAACAATGGTGATTTGGAAAACAATCGTCTGAATTGAATAAAATTGAAATGTATATAGTCCACAAAAGCTGTTGCGCAGTTTATAGCTGATGGTCATATTGTTTAATGCATGAACACTAAAATTTATGCTCTGCAAGATAGTTATGCCAGGATGAAAAGTGCACACAACTGATTCGCAACTACGAGCAAGAATATTTAAAGGTCAATCTAGCCTTTCAATTTCAATTTTCACGAACGATTGATGAATATTTATTATATAAGTTGTGAACATTGACTAATTCGTTAATTATTCCATAGACACGTACAGGATAAGCTAGAAAATAGAAGGAATTTACATATTGAACATTAAAACTGTTACTTAAACGGTAAACGGCCATTATTGAGATGAAATTACAATTGCACGATTGCCGGATGGAAAAAAATGAGGCGTTTAAATAATGAGTCTGTCATATATTTCACGTTAATATAGGCTACATTATACAATACAATTATTATGATAGTGACATAAATATCACTTTTATATATGTTACATTATACAATAAGATTGTAGATACTCGGAACACATTCCGCGCGAGAATCTGTTTATCAAGGTAAGATCCATTAAGTTACCTTGTTTTGAATAGCAGAGAAATTATTTCCGATGACATAAAATGAGAACCAATTTCTACTGTCAAAGAAAACAAAATAATTGTACGGACTGTACCGTACCAATAAACTACATAGTTAGCCCGTTTGAATCAGCTTATTCAAATAAAAGCTAAAGGTATTAAGTTTGTAACAAATGCATGAACATATGCTTATGTTCGAAAGATTATGATGCAAATGTAAAATATATACCTTCGGTACGAACTAAGCGTAGTTAGTCTGCTTACTTTATTCACCCCAGAGACGTCCACTCTTATCATGGGAACATACCATGCGGTGAAAAATTGCAAACCCGCTTACTGCAGCTGGAAATACGCTTTTTGTATTGAAGATGTCCATTTGTTAAGATTTTTGCAAAATTAGTTTTTGACATAATAAAGAAGTGGGGCTTTAAAGGGACTGAGTCATGCAACCTGGTTTGTTTTTAATTCTTTATAAATCATATTAGCAGAGGACGGCTATTGTAATTTTATACATAATAAATTATATAAAATATTATTATTTATATTTATTTTATGGAAATGTTGTATGTACGCTGTTTCCAATCGTCTTTCAGTATTATTTGTTTGCATAGTTTTCTGTAGTACTTCACTATCGCTGTATTGACACTTTTCGTTGAAGTGTACACCTTTTGGATTTTAACATACAATAACATGTGCATATGCTGAACTCTTTTGTATGATACAACATGGTTATTCAGATTTTATTTTATGATATACAATAAATAACCAGAATATGTGGAGTGTCTTTATTTCTATGTTTAAACTAACCATACACTTAATTAATTATTGTATGACAAAGTTATCAAAAGCCTGTGATAGGTATTGGCGTAAAGACCGCAGTATGTGGCGCAAAACCCCTGTGAGCACTTGGTGTGTTTAATAATAATTTCCTAGACGTTATGGTTACTAATTTGGACTTGCACGGAGCGTAACTGCGTAAGTATACCTGTGCCAGTGACCCGCTATATAACTCTCTGGCATACACAAACCTTTACCGGTAACCAATATATCTCACCAATGATACCATTTGCCAGTAACCATGGCACCACACGCCGTTTAACACAATTGCACGCTGGCTCCTACTGCGGTGCCAGTAACCACCAAACTTTACCAAGAAGTTTGTAGTGCCAGTAAGATCTAATCTACCTGACCCCTGCACGTCTGGGTAACCGACGAACTAAGCAACCAACCAACCAAACCTCGCCCCGTGCATTTAACCTTTTGCTATATTTACGTTAAGAGATGGGTTGTGAGCCCACTGCGTCATTGCGGTGTTGTCCCGAAGGAGCCCCAAGCAATGGGAGCGGAGAGCTCAAAACCCTAAAATATACTTGTTTATTTAAAAATTCATACTTATTAACCAAAATGAGTGGAACTGAGAAATTCAACAATCTGTACTCACAGAATTTTACGCACACAAGTCACGACAGTAAAATATATGTCAACGTTCATGCTTAATACAAATGTAATATTTAAAGAGTTCTTTGCTTGATTCAACAACACATAGTAGTGTTTGCACTTAACATATATATGCCAAATGTCACAGGGTTTGCCCTCCACTATCTGGAGATTTAAGTGTTAATTTCTCTTTGTTACACTAGGTTTCACGTGATTATCGTTCCCCTCTTACTCGAATGTTGTCACGCCGTTTTGGATGTGGTCACGACTTGAAAGCATCAACTTGGAAGATTCAAGTCCCCATGTACGCCCGTTATATAATTTTGGCTGTGTTTTGGCAGTTGCTGGCTATGTGTCCCGGCTCGTTGCTTGTTTACTGCAAAACCTATGCGCCTACATGTGGAATCCTAATGACTCGTATAACTGAACGTACACAGGACAACAGCAGTATCTACAGAATTAACATAATATCATGTTAATACAGTAATTCCATAAAGATCTTCATGGGCTAAAGCTTGTCATGGAACTGCACGTGAACATGAACACGTGTGTACACTAACATGTTTAATTATCTATTGGGCGGGAATGGGTGGGAAAAGCTTAAAATGTTTGTCTGAACTGAATGTCTTCTCGACGGAAAAGGAAGTAGCATTCCAGAAAATGTCACGTGTGTAAATTCGGAGAACCTCGGTGTTAGCATCCTTTTAGCGTCCTTTGATACGAGGAAGCGAACAACCTTACCCGTTTTGTATACAAAATAAATGGAAATTATTCCTTATAAATATGAATAATTTGTTTTATATTTGAGCGTTTTGTTGATGGATTCTTTTTAAAACTTTGCTTTCTATTTCAGTCAAAAATGAACAATACAACATCCGAAGTCACAACAACGAACGTTGCCACGATGACGTCACCGTTCACCGGAAACACATCATCATGTAAATGTGCATTGACTACCGGTATGTCAACCATGTTTCATACGTACCTTGTGAAGTCTCCTTTTTAAAAGCGTATTTATTGTTCATCGTTATAAGTTTACTTAAGTTACATATTATAGCAGAAAAGCAAATGGTTATTGTCACGTATAATAAATTAACAAATTCTTCAAAAGTGGGATAATATATAAAGGCTGAAAAATAAATATTCTAGTAGATAAACATGTAGTTTCCAGTAGCGTATCGTTATTGATAGAGTTTTAAAATTATTTATTCTCAAATAAATACAGGTTCACCATGATATGATACATGTATGTATGCTATATATCAACTACTAAAACAATAATTACTCTGTATTACACACCAAATGCATTTCATCATTTAAACTATCGAACTATTTATAATTTATTTCACACATTATATTCAAACTTTATAATTATTTTTCTGTATACGAATATTCGTAATCCTCTTAAAGAGTAATAAGCATTAGTAAAACCCATGTCGGCACCACAGCTGTTTAATCACGTTGCTTTTAATGTCTTTTAACGAATCCAGTCGGCAACTGCATGGAAAAATGTGTGTTCTCTTCTCGATGAAAACGGTCACGTCCCGTGTTTCACAATATTTCAGCAATAGGCAATAGGCATAAAGTGCGTTTTATACCTTGTGTATATATAATACCTATACGAGGGTATTTTTTCAAACTATGTATTTGTGTCAGTATTCGTTGTTGAAAAGTCAAACCATACACAATATGTGTACATTTAACAATCTGGAACCCCTGGGGTAAGCTCGGGGGAGGGGAGGGGTAGGGTCCGAGGGGGGGGGGCAAATTAATGATACTGCTGCCTGTGGTCGGAACTTCTTTCGCATTTAATTATCAGACCACCAAAATGGTGTGACACGAAGAAGTAAATTTAGAATTTCCAGTTAATAAATGGAATTTTCAAAACGGAAGCCTGCAATGAAGTACAATCAATTTAATCTGTGACATCCAATTCTGTAATTGCAGCAGTGTCATTAAGAAGCATTCTTCTTATGGAGATATTCCAACGTTCGATGTCATATGTGTAGTAACTACAATGATGCTTACATATATAATAATGCACTTAAAGTCATAAATACGTTGAATCGAAATAAATAAAAAATATCCTGATAACAAACTGTAATATTGTCATTCAGCACATTAATCGCTTGCACAAACAAACGCGAGTATGTATTTAGGACAAAATTCAAGCGTGTATTTTTTCACTTTTTTTTTGCTTATAGAATTCACATTTATAAAGTTAATGCTGAATTTACATAACACATATACGATAAAATCATTTGATGGCATATGGCTTTCAGGTCGGGAATACCACGCAGACATGATCGTAGTTGTCGTTTCAGTTGTGTGGGCTGTTTTGTCATCAATGTTGTTTATATAATCTCGAGGCTGAGGTAAATGCTCATGCGCGTGTTTGTGTGTGGTAGAACGCTCGCTACATGTCATCTACATTGCTTTGTCATTTATGTTCCATTACACATCGAAAAATATAGCCTCATGAAAATGAAACATTTTATAAAAATCTTCACACATGACAATAAAAAAATCATTGGGTATGCACGTATCGTATCATTAGATTATTATTATAAAATATGAATGAATACATGTAAAGTTAAAAATTGGTAAAAGTGACATAAGATACACGTTTACAGACTTTGTCGTCAAATATAATTTAGAAAAAATACGGCTAGATATAATTGCACGAATTTTACTCATGATAAAAAAACTTTTGTTTGTTTAATAATTCATTTTTAATTTATTATTCAGTTCTTAATACACCCAAGTGATAAGTAAGTCCATACGAATATCTGTTTACAAACGTTCACATTTTCTAGACGCTCGAGGTTGGCTGTGTTATTCAATCATAAAGAGCACAAAGTACAGTTTAAAAGAAATCGTGCGCTTAAGGCCGCACAACGGAACCAGCTTCTAATACATTCGGCCAATACCGATGAAGATGCTTTCGCCCCGTTATTGGAGGATGCCGCGAACGAGGAAGCGGATCTCCTGCAATTCTATCCAGAAGAAAGCCTGAATGGGTACATGAACATAGGTTATTGTGAACATGTGCCGTCGCAAAATGAACGTGAAAATGAAATACGCAAGACAGACATTCAGCAACAATGGCAGGATAGTAGTAACGTTGGATGGTCTATGGCTGTTGAGCGAGCGCCCTCTATTCCTCCTTCTATTATATATGAGGTACGACATGCGAAAGAATATGCAAATGTAACAATCGGCTTCATGTCACCCGTGGATGACTAGCGACGGCTTGAAGTCAACCTAGGGTGACAAGAATCGGCTTCTAGACACACCCGGGTGACGTGTGGGCCATTTCAGGTCGACAATGACCAATTGAGCCTTAATTGACCGAATTGTCTACATCACGCGATATTGTTTGTTCTAATTATATTTTAACGTAAGTCATAATCGATTTACAACTTAAAGTTAAGTTTTGTTCACTGAAATCATAATGTAATTTTAGGGCACTTTCGGGCAGTTTTTAATTTAGGCAGACAATAACCGACAGAGTAAAACTTACTCAAACGCAAACAAGATAATAAATAAATAACACGATATTAAAGTGGTCAACGTAATAATTATCCCGAAACATATATGGTTATCGTATCCCACCATAATCCGCTAATCCAGTTAAACAAAATCGTAATGTACAAACATTTCATTTAAAGAAGTAAACAGAGATATAGTAAATGGTAATAAAACGTTGATTTCGTTTACTTTCAAAGAAGATATCCGTTTTTTTTTGTAATAACATACATGCATTATTTTAAGTACATTAACATTCTTGTTAATTCTGGCCGGTAAGGTTTTCCTTGTTAAAATTCCTTTATAAGGGCTCCGGTTTCATCCACTAGAAATGACAATATGCTATTTAGAAATATAGTATTCAGTCGTAATATTTAGGTCTTTCAAAAATAGTAAAATCTTATTTTAGATAATTTTGTTAACAATGACTTTACAAATGTATGTGTAACAAATGGTTATATGTAAAAGTGTACAATAGTTTGTTTTTTTGTTATTTGTTTTTCAACTGATTTAATATTTCTTGGAGAATTGTTTCTGTTTTGCTGTAATATTTATGTGTGTAAAGAAAACATAAAAATTAATGCCAATATCAGGAATATTTCACATTTTGGTCAGATATTTCAAAGAGATATTTCAAAGCTGATTACATATAGGAAATCAAACCATTTGCATGCCATTACCAATCAATCATCAGCAGGAAAAAAATCAAACAAGAAGCCCCCCGATGGATACCGATACACGGGAAAAAATTATACAAGGCACCGAGTTTGATCGCAATTTAGACATCACTCTAACCAAACTGGTCAGTTTTGTGCATTATTTCACAACAGTTTCCATAAATACATACGTAACTATAATTAAAAAATATTTTTTTCAGATTCATTGATTTTAAAGGGCATTAACATTTTTTGATAGTTCATAACTATTTTAAGTACTGAAAGCTAAGGATGGAAAGAAGCAGGGCAACGACCCCTTAAAATTTGTGGCGGGCACTATATGTTCATGCATAAAAACCATATGTCGTGCGTACAAAAAAAGGAAGTAGACTGAGGTCATAATGTAAGTTTCTAACCCAGGGTAGCAGGAAAAAATGGATAACAATTAGACTTATGAGCTTTTTCTTAAAAACAAAATGAACTTACAAGGAAGATCGCAATAATTGTGTATTGTTTTTTTGTTGTTGTGAACACTCTTTGATTTAATTCACAAACCGTCTTCTATCATACATAGGGTTATCAATAACCATTATTTACTTAAATTTGCGGTTTTAGATATACGCATTAACAAGAGCGTTGAATCTATAATTTACCCGACACTCTTATAACAGGGTTCAATTCTGGACAGACAATCCAATAAACGTCTTGACCAAGCCTCAATATACGACAAAGGATATTGACTCCCGACCAATTATATATCCAACCGAGGTAGATATATCGGATTTGTCGTCCGAGGCGGATTTAGGTGCCACTGCGACAATCGAAAGTCAGTCATCCAAAAGCGCGGACGTTAGAAGTTATTTTAGAAGTTGGTGAGTTAAACCTAATTTGCTGTCCTCTATGCTTTAAAGGTATGATATACGCGTCTTTTATTGGTTATAAATGTGTAATATCTAAGTTTTGCTAAGATAATTATTGTATTTTAAACGCAAAGAAAGAGAATGTTATTTTTGAGCATAAAAGAACGAAAACTTGCAAAAACAATTATGCGTCGTTATTTCAGGAACTCTGATATAACTGAAACGACCGCAAAAGTAACCGAAATAGCAGTAATAGGCGACACATGTGACACGAGAGATGAACCATCTAGCTTCATAAACGACACCCATGAAGTCAGCATTGGGAACTCATGGTAAGCGCCCATTAATGTCATTGTATGTAAAATGAAACCAAAGCCATAAGGATAAGACCGCAGAAGAATGAAATAAATCAAAATAGTCAAAATATTATTAAATATGTAATTATTAAAAAGCATTTTTATCAAACTCATGCATATTCAAATCAATAACAAATCAATAAATCAACAACTAATTGTATTTATTTATTGTTTTCGACTTTACATTTTACAGAACTATGTATTACGGCAGGTGTGCAATTAACTTGAAAGCAGTACATTTGAACAACGCAAAATATCATAGATTAGTTGAGAAACAAACGACAAATGTGGACACAATTGTAAGCAATAACATCTTTAAGGCTTCCAGGCTTTTATTTAGACTGCATTCATAACAGTCGTTTTGAAACAATGGAATGCGCATCAAAGCCAATACGGTATTGTTGTATATAGTTAAAATTGTGTTTGTGGTAGTTTTTCAGAAAATCGCTAAAGTACTCAGCTGTCAAATGTTCATCACGTGATCTCCTCCAGCAGAGAAGAATCTGGACAACCGGAAGTCGTAGAATTAAATACATCAACTCGATTTTGGTATGTTTGCCGATTGGTATTATTGTTGTTTATGGCTAAAACAATAACTTGCTTACATTTACAAAAATCCCGAGATTATGAAAGAAGTTTAGGGTCTTAACGAAAATTTAGGATCGGTTGTGTTAATGTAAAGAAACAGTTCTTTACGCCTTATAATATGTAGCGGTTTGTAAGGATTTGATCACATATAAATAAAAGAACACTTTGTTAACCGGGTCGGCTAGCTCTGTTGGTAGAGCGCTTGACTACAAATCTGAGAAACTTGGTTTGTAGGCATTTGTCATGAAAGTATATCTACTGCCTTTGCCATCTACCGCTGCACAAGTAGGGCACTTGTCAGTTATAGGCATAAGCATGGGCCCTTAAACTGGTTAACAAGCTATAAAAGAACAATAGAGAGTTGATATACTGACCGACGTGATATTAGTCAGTACTGGTAAACCAGCTAAACCAGTTATACCAGGAAAAGTGCGAGTCTTGTGACTCAACAACCTTTTGAAAACGGCGATAAAATCCGATTATACAAGAAGATGCTTTTATATATCCCGAAATAAATAAAACATGATTTTTATCATGAAGTGTTACAAGCTGATAACGATGCACAGCGGCAGCCATTGTGATGCCAAATTCAACATAATATCTAGATATGTACGAAATCAACGCTTTTAGTTAGAACTTTCAAAACATGGATAAAGTGTTGGAAGTAAAACCATTATGTTTTAAACATGTTCAAAGTGTGTTGCCATTTCTCGATCTGAAGCAAATGCCATCGTAAGAACATTTTCTGCACCTTGCGCGAAGGTAATGGTTGCTATTAGTAGCTGGCGTTAATTTGTTAAATCTATCTACATGTATTTTTAAATTCCAATCCGTGCATTGTTTTGTTCATATATACGATAGTGTGTGCTAATTTAATGGTTCTGAACAAAAAATATTTACTTATTGTCGGCATTGTTTTAGATGCTCAGACAAGCCATTTTGACAAGTACACGATTGATGTTGCCGGCCTTCCTGCTTATACATACAGTCGAACTTCAATTCAAGATATTGAACGGAAATGCAGAAAACATCTAACAAAACAAGATTCAGTGAACGTGACACAAAAACATTCCTGTCTAAAGATGTTCATCTGTTTACAATGGTGAGACAAAAAAACAAGTTTAAGTTTGCCACTTCAATGGATTGTCGCATTGAAATAGAAGATATTGCGAACACAATTAACTGTACATATGCGCCGTGCGTTTTTGTTGTTGAATATAAGCAGCTTCGTACCATTGCCTTTATTTTCCAAGAACTTCAGGAAAAGGGTTCGGAATTTTTCGTCTTAAATGCTTGGTCCAAAATCTTGTATAAATGAAAACTTTACACAAGCGGCTGGTCGCATTCGCTTCTGAGAATGAAATGCAAGACGCTGTAGATGATCTTCTTGAAAGGTTTTCATTTTCGGTATTAAAAAAATTGATGGAGAAAATTGAGCCAGAGGCTAAAATTGGCCCGGAGGAATGCAATACAGGTAGGTTTTTATGGATTTGTTTAGATTTGTGTATACATCTGAACGTTGATGGACATCTTTTGATATATGTCAGTTATATATCAGTTATATGTTTTCTGCGTCCCCGGTGACAGCGGTTCTATTGTATGTAGCAGTGACAGAAAAGGCCGACTGTTTGCGTTAGCAATCCTTATTGGTAAATTTAACCCATCGAAAATAATAGAGCAAGCGCAGCAACATAAAAACTATGCAAACAAATACGAGGACATATCAGCAGAAGAGCCAATAAAGGAGTCTAGCGAGCATGCACAAACGAAACTTGAGGAACCGACTTGCGTGGGAAACGAGTCAGAACACAGCAGAGACAATCGCAGGTTGACAACCGAAACGCTGGTATACAATAGAGTTTGCCAACAACAAGAGCAAATATTTGTTGCACTTAATCTTACAAACGCATTTGAAGGGTTTTCCGAAAAATATAAATGTAAATTCAGACTCTGAAGAGAAAATAAAGAAGTGAATAATTGAATAAATTTAATAAATTACTTCTCTCCCGATACATAAATCGTACAAATATCTTCGATTTACGGGGGAAATGTAATCAAACGTCTTAGTTAATAAGACGTAAAAATGTAAATACTAAAATTAAAATAGCATTTTTTTCTTTTTTTACAGTTAATATAAAACTACATTAAACGTTCAGAAGAAGTCGTTTTAGAAAATAAAGGAAAGTAGATTCAATTACAAATCATGTTTTGCTGAACAAAAGAAAATTCCAGCATGTGCACAAGGCATATATTATGTTGTGAATGCATTAGTCTGTTTAGATTCGTTCCTACGACACACATACAGCATTATGATTTTTCAACATAAAACGAGTAAACCTGTCGGCATCGGTGCAAACTTGTTCGTTATAAATTGTATTCAAGTTAAAAATATTTCATTGAGTGTACCATATACAAATTTATAATTGATTTTATACAAAATTCCTTGTTCATGTTCAAATGTTGCTTTAAGATTACGATAGTAAAGTACTGAAATCGTATATATTCTCTTTAAAAACTTTAGCGTCGAGAAACTCAAATTGCAACGGGAATATATGTTCTTGTAAACTTTTGATTCTTGCATGTAAGTACCATTACAGGTAAAAAATCGCAAAATTAGAATAAACAATTAAAACATACATTGAAGTTTAAGCTTAATTATCCCCAGCGAGAAGAAAGTATTTTATTTTGTTTAAAACATTTAAAAATCTTCCAAGTCCTCCAAGTCAAACTAATTATTCAAACAGGCCTCGTTTATATACTAGTTTGGTGATTTTCATAAGTCCCATACTTCTCCTTAAAAGTTATATCACTTATCGTCATAACGTGGAAAGGTTATAACGAGGGTCGTATATTGAGCTTTTTTTTTGGTTTTCAAGCATTTGAATGTTGATATACATTTGCGTACGTTTATACATATTTCAAAGAAAAATACACGTGATAAGTTCTTACCGAATAGTAAGTGCATACAAATATTTTAATTTTCGTTATCAATATCTTAGAGTGGTAAATGTGTTGTACGATTGTTTATATTTAAATATAGGTTTATTTGACGACCACCAAAATTTAAACGTTTTATTGGCGACAATAACAGGACTTCTCCATTCCAACATAATGCTTGTGATATACATATTCTTCTAAAGGAAACTAGGCCAAAACATGTTTATTAAAAACTATTAAAAATAACACTTATTCAATTTCACTTACTTGAACAAAATATTAAGAATCATACGGAGGAAATACTTATTTAACTTTATTTTAGCTTGTTTTTGTTTCGTTTTCAACTGAATTTTTAAACAATACTCCGTATTGTGTTGCTTTATTAAGAGTTATAACTGGAAAAAATGGCGATTACTTAAAAGCACACTTCAGCAATGGTTATATTTAAATTTGTCATGTGTACAAGCTAAATTTAAGTTCGTCATGTGTACAAGCCAATAGTTTTTGTTTTAATGTTAGCATTTTCTTTAAGTGATCGATCTTGAACTGTTAAAACAAGAAATAATTACACGTGATGTGCGCCGCGGTATTTAACATGTGTATGTTGATGTTATACTCGAATGTAAGTTTGCGCATTTGTTAATCTTCTACTGTTTTAAGTTTGTGCATAATTTTTGTGCAAATGCTTATGTATATATAACAACCACATTTGTAAACTTTATTTATTACATGTTCTGTATCTCTGCGGATGTTTTTATTTATCTATACTTAATTCTTTCGCGGCATAAAAAATGAACGTAGACAAAAGGTTTAAAACAACAAGCGCCTATATGTAATTTTACTGCGTGTAAATATGTAGTGTGAAGTAATATCTGTGTTTGTTAAATATTGTATTGTACATTTTATATTGTTTGCCAATACCTGATCCCCTTTACAATTATAGGTTGAACGAAACTTTTAAACAAATGACAAACAGCCTGGATCTTTCATATAATGATTATATAAATGACCTTCATATCATTCGACAACATGGTACATAGACATCAAACAAATAGCCATTCAGATTGTTATCTTATGTGTAAGAAAATGCATACGAAATTGGCTGAATGCACACAGTAAACACAATTTTTATTACATAAAGACATTTTTCATTATATATACATCAATGTTAGAGCGAACTTTTCAATATATTAAAGGTTCCTCGCTTAGAAATGTTTATGCACGTATTGCCCAATAAATTGTGTCAATGAATATGTATGCTTTGATTTAATGATTATATAATTATATAACAATGTATATTGTACTCAAATATATAATTAATATCTCTTAAACTGATTCGTATTTATTTATAATTGAGTGTTTATTAAATAAAGGATTTTTAAAATGAAAACAATGATTTTCATTTACCCTGATGTTTATGGTTTGTGTCGTTTTTATATTTATTTTTAAATGAGTCAATTTTAGCTATGTTTCCGATCAATTATTGCAAAACATTGTTTTTCATTTATTTGTCTCTTAAGAATAGACCGATACAACTGCTGTGTTACTGATGTCAGTAAACACTTCTGAAATAGTTTGACAACGGATGCTCTTTTTTATTGTTATTGTATTGTATCTCCTTTATTTATTTTTTAAAATTTAAGCTTAGTTGTGTAGTCGTCCGACTTCAAAGTCTGTTGTTTCAACCGAAGTGTTCCTTATTAATTATGTCTGCGGTTTTCTGTAACCTATGAATATAACTTTCAAATGCGAAAAAATTAAAAAAAGATATCCCTCTATAAAGTTGTATCACTTTAGAATCTCATTAAAGTAATAGATCAACTCCCCGTTTAACCTTTTTTTAATTTAGTTTTCCCCTTGATGGGTTTAAGTCGTTTAATGAAATATTTAAAAAAAAATTATTATGTCACCCATGATATATACAAAAAGACTAGTTATTTTATGTTATAGGCCAACTATATTTGCTTGTTTGCGTAATCAATAGTCTTGTCATGGATCTTTACTCAATAATCTCACCTTTCTATCTAATTCTTACATGCGTTTTTTTTTTGAGGGGGGGGGATATGTATTGTCCATGTATTCATTTACATTTGTCTTTTTTTCATTGTGTATGTATTCGTCCATTAATAAATACAGGTTTACACATAATTTCCGATGAATCATTTTCTAAAATATCATACATTTTCAATTGTTTATGTACATGACCATTTTTACACAAGGTTAACGTGAGTGAAAAAATCTTTTATGGTTCTGTTCTCAACACGTGTCAAGTATAATAGCTAACCATGAAACACCAAACACTCTATGAAAATTGAAATTCTTATACTTATCCATTCTTTACAATAGAATAGCACCAATAAGCATAAACTGATTGAAACTGAGATAACCGCCTTGGAACGGTCTATGAAAAAGACTTCAATTATAATAAATAGCAATTTGTATTCTCTGAACTGGTTTTCATTTCATTTTGTTAGATATCGGTCAAGACATTAAAACATATAGTCATATATTTATTGCATATATGTCGTTTAAAATGTAAAATTCTCGCTGTACGAATATTAACGTTCATTACGTATAAATTCCCTGCTTATATGTACTGTATTTCTCCATGTTGCTTATGTTATGTTCTAAAATATTGTATAATTTTTATGCATTAAACTTGTGGACTCGGACTTCATTTTTTTCTGTCATATTAGTTTTTTTCCAACTTTGCATAAGGGTAAGGAAATATAACATGGGACCCAAAATAAATTTAGATATATATATATATGTATATATATATATATATAACTGTGAATGAACCATCTTTATTCTGGGGATGGGGATTTCACAATATGTCTGCTTCATTCTGCGTCGTAGCTAGGCGCACACGCCGTAGTCTCCAATAGGAATATGTATGTCTGTTTGTATGTCTGTGTATCTGGTTGTTCACGCATATCAGATGCACATGGTTTGGGATTTCTATCAGAATGTGACCCAAGTGAATCAAATAAATACATTATTGTTGCGAGTCAGTCTGATGAACATCTTTTCTGCGTCCCTGGTGAAAGCAGTTCTATTGTTTGTAGCAGTGACAGAAAAGGCCGATTGTTTTCATTTTCAATCCTTATACGTAAATTAAATCCATCGGAATTTATAGAGCAAGCGCAGCCAACTGAAAACTATGCAAACAAATACTTTGACATGTCAGCAGAAGAGCAAATAAAGAGTCCAACGAACGTGCTCAAAACAAATCTAAGGAAACGACTTGCATAGGGGATGAGACAGCATACTGCACAGAAAATCGCACGTTGATCACCGAACAACTGATCGACAGCCAAGCATGTAAAAAAAAACTAGAGTCAACATTCGTTGCGCTTAATCTAGCGAACACATTGAAAGGGATTTCTGCAAAATAATATTGTGAATTCAGAGTCGGCTCTGTTGAGAAAAAATAAATAAATGCTTAAACATATTTAAAAAAATACTTCTATCCCGATACATAAATCGTACAACAATATCTTCGATTTGCGGGGAAATGTAATCAAATGTCTAAGTTAATAAGACCTTAACTTTTAAATACTTGTATAAATACGAGTATATACAATCTTATTATAATTGTTTTTCAAAACAAATAAACAGAACAGAAAAGAACAGCAGTTTATTTTTGACTTAAGCATGTGAAGCTCATTCTCGTAAACGTACATGTAAATAACAGCATGCGTTGAAGTACACGCAAAACACACACCATTTTAAAGGACAGTTAATCTAAATATACAAGAAATAAACATATTTCGTGAACATATTTCGTGAGAATGTCACATGAATTGGGTTAATACATAGTGATCACACAATGTTATACGTATGGTTTTACAATTGTTGCAATAATTACATAATTCTGACGGTATTTTCTTTGTAAACAATGTATAATTATTTTACACTAAATATATATGACATTTTCTCTTGAAGTTTATCAAATGCAACATGACAATTCGTGAATATCCGATCATATATCATATATATCATATAAGTCTGGGAACTAGAAACATCGACATTATCAAATTCCAAGTTATTTATTGACAATAAAAAACTGACTAGTTTTGCCAGCATCCTCGAGTCAGTACACCGCCAGAAGCAGGCTTGGTTTGTGTGCACAAGCAAATCGACGCACAATTATGTCAGTACTTTCGTCCGTCCGCATTCACTTGTAAGTCACAAAGCACGTTATTTATTAACACAGATGAGCGAATTGGAATCTGCAATTGAGACTGTCTTTACTTTACGCAGTTAAATGATTTCTAAGTTGTATTAAGAAATGGAAATAAAGTGTTGACTGCATCATGAAATGTGCGCACTCATTATTATAGAGTCTAACTAAAAAACAATCTGCAATCACTGCAGGTTAAGAGAACGTTTGAATATCAAGCGTACCAAGCTGTAACAATTAATCATGCGATGGACGTTAGTCACACACTTTCTTTACCAACATACGCACATGGAGAGATAAACGCAAGTGTTACCGATAAAATTGATCCTTACAATGTTATAAACATATTTATACTTCTCAAAAGAACTTTTCATCGAAACATTTATGATCCGCATAAGTCTGTACACGATATTGTCTACTCGGCGACACGGGTTCAATGCCCACTTACTGAGAATGTGAGTTTGGTTGGTGGTCGCCATACCGAAAAGGTAGGGTTTCTTCTGGATACTCGTCCACCCCCACTCACCACACACAGCACATGACACATAAAAATAGAACATATGCAGGTCAAAATGAATAGCTAAAAATAGCAGCTATGATTTATATTCGTTCCATCTTTCGTGAGTCTACCTAGTTAATAAGGTCCTGCTGGGACACAATCCAGATGGTAACATAATGCAGCTTCAAGCGCTGAAGTAACTTACAAACTTGGAAATACCCACAAAAGTCCGTTTGCTTTCTGATCTGGTGCTTGTCTTACCAACAAAACGCCAGATATAATAAATCTTCATGTTTGTACTGATTATTTTATTATATTATAAGATTTATTAAGAAATTAGCATGAAGTGTTGACTGCATCATGAGATGTGCGCACTAATTATTATAGAGTCTTACTGGAATACAATCTTCAATCACTGCAGGTCAAGCCATCGTTTGAATATCAAGCGTACCAAGCTGTGACAATTAATCATGCGATGGACGTTAGTCACACACTTTCTTTACCAACATACACACATGGAGAGATAAACGCAAGTGTTACCGAAAACGTCAGAAGAGAACTCTAATTGATCGTTACAATGTTATGAACATTTTAATGCTCCGCAATATTTTTTTCATCGAAACATAAATAATCCGCATAAGTTTGTACACGCGATTGTCTCCTCGGCGACACGGGTTCAATGGCCACTAGCTGAGAATGTGAGTTTGGGTTGTGGTCGCCATACCTAAAAGGTGGGATTTCGCCCCCCCCCCCCCCACACACACACAGCAAATGACCACATCAAAACAGAAGATATTCAAGTTAAAATTAATAGCTAAAAATAGGAGCTGTAATTTATATTCGTCTAGTTAGTTAATAAGGTCGTGCTGGGACACATTCCGGATCCTAACATAATGCAGCCTCACGCGCTGAAGTAACTCATAAACTAGGAAAAAACACACGTCCGTTCGCTTTCTGATCTGGTGCATTTCTCAGAAACAATTCTCCTGATGCAATACATTTTCATGCTGAACTCACATAGCACACACATACAGCAACTAACAACGTACACTCGCGCACACAAATATAAATGCAGACATACACGCGCACGCACAAATGTTTTCATGCGAGTATCGCGCACTAACCACGTGGTCGTAGTCAAAGTGTCCATATGTTTTGCAAGTTGAACATAACTAAATCATATTATTTATTTTACAGGAATACATCTCTTTACGAAAGATTATATCAGCAAATCTAACTTGGACGCAAATATTATCGTTTCGAAAAAAGTAGTCTACGCCGAGGAAATTATTGTACACTTACCACAGTTGTCTACCTGTTTAATAATTTGCGCTCAAAAGCCAAATTCTTATTGTTTCTCTGTAATATAATAAAGCAATTTATGTATAGACAGATTAATAAGAAACAAGAAGATAGCCACATGATCAATTTAACTGAAATGAAGCATATGTAATTTATTTGAAATAATATAGGATACACAAACATCGAGTAAACATTTTAAGGAACTACGCAAACATTTTTTTTATTAACTGATGGAAAGGCATAACGACGAAAGGCAGAATCACTGATTTTGTAACAAATGAAAGAAAGTAAAATGCACCTGTAATTTAGCAGCATTCTTGCCTGGCGGTTATTCCCTTCCATACTTGCGAACCTCCGTATTCTGTTTCTTTTTTTCCCTCCCATAGCTGGAGTAATTGCCTTGTTTGAGTATAATAGGAGAATTGTTTCAGTAAGTGTTAAACATTACTAAAAAATATCGCTGACAGAGCAATGAACCATTAAAAAACATACTTACAAGCATGCGTACCTGTGAACTTCCTGATTTTCCTGATCTTGCCAAAAATAGTTTTAGCAAACAATTACGTTTTTAACGTGTGTCAGGCAAGAGTTAAAACTATTGCTACTTAAGGGACTAAACTCTACTAATATATAACACATAATATGAACTTGCGATATTCTTTTTTTCTTTTTCTTCGGTCTTTTCCCACACTACCGGAATGTTGGTTCCTTTGAGATAAAAAAAAAGACACGAGTGGTCAAACTTTACATTTTATGCAGTTAACTTGCGTATCTCAACATTAAAACAAAATTTAATCTTGAAGTTTAGAGACGAAAGTGGAATAGCGGGCATCCGTGTCTTAGGGAAATATGTCTTTATATTTGTCACTAGAATTTCTCTGTGATGGGACTTTAACTCATTTTATTTAAATGCGATGCACCTTGATAGCTGTGTTGTTTCTGTTTATATGTATGTTAATACACACTTTAAATTACTCCAATGTTCAAGTTTCAGTGTATATTGCTTGTGTATTTTGTGTGTTGTAATTTATTTTCGACTTGACTTTTGTTATAAAAACTGAATTGCGTGTGTTTCATATTAAGTAAGACGTATTATTAAATTTGCTCAATATTTGAAACATTAAAATCCTTTGGAACCGCGGTTTCGTTTTAATTCACAAATCTCGAGTTCGAACCCTATTTGAAGCAACCTATTTATTTTACTTTTTGCGATTTTTTCTCGTTATTAAGTTTAATTATGAACGTTTAATGCTAAATAATCTCATCAATTAAGACAATGCAAAGGGATACTGTATAGCTGACGAACAGTTACATTGCCTTGACCTTTAGGCATGAACATATTATTAATAATAAGTATGCGTTGTTGTTAGTACTGAAGAGTCAACAGAATATTCAACAAGCACTTGCACGAAGAAAGCCGAGCATAAATATACATGCAATTGTGACATACGATCGAATCAAGCAGTGTCATTCAATATAATACTAGAATCTCGATTAGTTCAAAAATTCATTATTATGTGAGTAAGCTATATGTCTACTTCAAACGATACAAATTTCTTGTATTTGAATACGTCCACATGTAGTTACGATATATAACAGATCAGAGTTTGTCTTTAATGCCACGTAGTCCATATGACTTGGTGCTTTTAAAACTGATTCCCAAACAGATTTGGTGAGTCTCAACATTTGGATAGTTTGTGGTGTAGTAAACAAAAAAGTCCTTACTCAAGAAATATACTTTTTAACATCAAATGAACGTCAATAGCTGATACCGATATGATAACAGCTATCAAATATTCTATTCTTCAATAAAATTGACAACGAACAAGTTTACTCTTATTTATACACTTCAACACGGTTACTCGTATATGTTGCAGATCAAAAACTGCCGTATGAACAAATATAATAAATACATAAACTGGACTGTAAACTAAGTGTATTGTTCTTTCACGTGTACATGAACGTGATTTACGATTTTGTTTACTGTATTGTTAGATAATAGACGAGTTACCTTTAATGTAAAACTCAGTACATGTTACATACAAACGATAACACTGTTTGATATCAAAATGATTTCACAAACAGATTACTTTTATCAAGTTGATACGTAAGTGGTGTATGTTATTCGTATAAAAGTGTTATACTATTTATGTAAATACGTACAATTTTTACATGAACTATTCCACGGTAACACCTTAAATGTGCGTTACCAATCATCAATAATGTAAGGAAATGAAAATGAGATTTCAAACGATTTACATTGGGATTGCCCATTTGCCCAAAAATCGTTTTACCGTGCATACCTTACTGTTTATGCTGGCTACGGTCTTTTCATCGAGCGTATCAGAATGCAATTTAATATAAATCTAAAGTCCATTTTAAGTTTGCACAACTTTCAATACATGAAGGACTACACGTAATGGAAGAGCTTAACATTTAAAAGAATCAGCACTGTCTTGTTGTAAGTATATTTTCATTTTTATTATGATCTCGCATTGACTTTTTATTAAAACAAGTTTGCGTTGGGCTTTTATGTTAGACGGTTTCGGTGATTAATGATTATGTAAATTTCTAGAGTAGAAAGTTAATTATTCAATTAAAAACCGTTGATCATTATCACGTACTAGTATTCATTTCAATATCATGCCAATGCGCTGTTCATTCAAAATAGTTTCATACGTGAAACCATTTCCGTGCTGTGCGGTTAATTTAGTTTCGTATCTGGTTGATAGGTCACTTTCCTCAATTGCGCGTTGAACAGTTTCTATTAATCAAAGGTGGGTGTCTTTCATGATTACATGATCAAGATCAACGTTAGTTTCATTAATAAATTCCCCTTATGCATCACTTGCGACATTCATTATCGTTATATACACTATACATTCTATAGTGCCAAGAACGGTTGATAAACAGTACATAGGTTTTCAACGTGACATCAAGGTCATACTAAGGTTAAACTCTTGTTTTAAAGGCATGTTTATCTAAATACCATTCAGAACAAACCATACGCACATTGTTGTATCACTACCCTGACCCACTATGAAGTGAACGAATTCAAATTAGAAGGTATCCCACTTAGTCAGGGTGATAGCCAACAGTAGGTCATCAAGCCGACATAAGTCCGTATACCGGTACTCGGACAACTCTTTTTTGTACAAAATGGGAACCTACAGGCCGTCAGAATGAGCATTAACATAGTTTATCGCAACCCTGATTTCTTGTCAAATGCGTGAATAAAAATAAGACGGCATGCCATTGACAGGGCGATAGTACTTAGGTCTTCAGTATTACATAGATAGTTTATCGGCGTTTGTTCACTTCCCTGACCCACGGCAAGTGAACGAATGTTGATTAGAAGGTATAACACTTAGTTAGCGTGGTAGAAAGTAAATCGGTCATCGAGCTGACATAGGTCGGTATACTAAAAAAACTAGTCTTTGTATAAAATGGGTACCTTAAGGCTGTCAGCAGTAAGCAGTTACACATCTTTTATCGCAACCCTGATTTCTTGTCACACGCGTGAACATAAAATAGAACACATGTAATTTAAATGGCGATAGTACTAAGGCCTGCTGTGTTACATAGATAGTTTTGCGGGGAAAACACGTGCCTGTTAGAGATTATAATGTTAATGAGCATTTTTATCGTAACCCTGACACCCTGTCACGGGTACGAATATACATAAGACGGCATATTACCTAGTCAGTTTGATGAACAGTATTTAGGTATCCATCTTGGCATAGATCGTTGTTGCTAGCTTTTGATCATTTTCAATAACGAAATGAATGTCTAATTAATTTCCCAGGAAACAGAATGAATGAATACAATAATAACGCTGGATACTGTGACTGAATTCTTATATAAAAAAACATTGATCATGTATATTTTAAAAAATAATATACGCAATTAGTTTTGAAACATGCAAGCCCACGTTGCGAAATCACGATATTAATATCGCATAATGATAATGAAATATCGTATTGTAATCTCGTAACCTCGCATCGTGATGATTTCGCACAATCGACCTTTGAATAACCACGGCGAAGAAGCGAAAATACAATGCGAAAGCACTAAATTACAAAACTATATTGGTTTCCATAACTTACAATCTAGAACTGAAACTAATTAAGCCCACCTTTTATTCTCATAATTATGTTATAATCTGGATGTTAATATTCCTTCATAGAAAGAAATAACAATTTTATTCGGCATATATAACCGCGGCACGATTAACAGTGACGATGTTGACAGATAGTCGAAAGTCGATCATAACGTTCTTGATAAGAGTTATGAGCTCACGATTGCTCGTCAGTAGTATTAAGTTGTTGGATTAACAAGTACGCATAATTACGTTTTAAGTCCAATAAATATACTTAATATAAATTGAAGAATTGATGGAGCTTATATTGACCATTTTATTATGTACACTAAAATAAATGAATCACTCTAAAAGAAGTTCGAGGTAAGTTTGTCCTATGACATGTATTCTTGCTCGTGCACGCACCCATGAGCGAACAAGAAAAGTAATCACAATAATTTCTAGAAATCGTGAATTTGAATTGTATCATTTACAACTCTATTTATATTGGCATTTTGGTGATATTGTATAAAAATTAAGAATAATTGCAACTTTTTTCAAATTCTCCTGTCGATGTTATTTAATTTTAAAATGTTTTTTAAAATTTGTCTTCAAGTAAAATATGAAGTTTAATAGCCATTGTTTAACGTCGACATATAAAAATCATGTTATATTGTTTAATTTGTGATCATGAATGCGGTATTTGCAATACTATTGACACTTAATTTTAATGTCGCCCAAACTACGAATTGAGAGTTTATGGGTTACTTTGCATTACTATCGACGTTTGTCGTTTTGTCTGTCCGTCTTTATGTTCGATTGTATGTATATAGATACAAACTTGCCGTAGCGTTCTTCTTCACACTTCAAACTTGCAAGAGGTGTTCTTAAAGATTTTAACTTCTCCATTTGCAAGTTTTATCATTTGACATTGAACGTTCTAAACATGTGCCTTTTTCAACTTGGACATTTTTAAACATCATGATTACTTAAAACAACTATTTTCAAAATAATTTCTCAGAAACAAGATCGGTAAGTCACATCGCATAGTAGTCGTCTACAAAATTTCAAAAAGTGTTCGGAGTCACAATGTTAATGAACAGATAGATAGCACAACAACGGAGAAATCTTTGCTCGTGAACCTCAATATCCAGAGGTTCTACATTTGGTGTTTATCCTGGTTCTGGTTCCTTTTCAAGATTTATTCAAATCTTGCCCATTGGGTCAAATCTGACCACACCTTTGCGGTCACATGATTAATTTAGACTTGCATATTAAAACATTTTTAAACATTTTTTGTTCTATGTGAACCTACTATGTAGTACTAGTATTTATCAAAAGTCGTTTTAAAACGGACCTCTATAAACAAGTTTTAAAAAATTGCCCCTGTTGCAAAAACTGTCCACGCCCAAGGAGTTACTTTTTTGTCTGAAGTAGCTTCATATTTCGACAAGCGGCGTCAAGGGCTTTCTTCATCAATATGTGCCCACTATTTTACACAACCATGCGCCTTTAAAATGTAGACAATGAGTTAAATATTAATCAAAAGTAATTGCTTTAAAAATACATGAAATATATTATGTCAAAGAGTTGTGAATTTTTAAGAGTGTTGCTTAATGTAAGCACTTTCACCATTATTATTACATAGTTACGGCCTTCATTATCGCCTTATATTTTTCACGTATCAGATAGTCTAAATGATTAAAAAAATGTATGCATATTCAATTTTCACCTTACTTGATTTATAATTGTTTATGCTTTCCGGATCACTGATTTGTATAATATTGATGAATTAACATCCAAATGTGGCGGATTAATGCATTGGCACTAGTGCTGATCAACGTACCTAGTGCGTCATGAAACTGTTTATGATTTTATTTAAAGGTCAATACAGCAATTATATTGCATGTCTTTGCATACATAACAGGAGGGCGATATTGCGAAGGTAATATTGCGATCTCGTGTTAATGCGAAACGAGTGGCTCTAAGTTACGGAAAACCGTACGTTCCTGATTATGGATTTTATTATTCCACTTGTGCACAATTGATTTGGGCCCACACCTTTTTGTTAGTATACGCAGTACCGTTAACACTTACTCCACCCATTGCCAAAGATGTTTTGTCTCTGAAGGTGGGTTCCCACTGCCGATCCGATCAACTCGATCATCCCGATCACCGAAATTTCCCGACCAAACCCGACCAAGCTCGACTAAAAAGGGTATACATGACAACTTCTCGACCTCTTGTTGATAACACACGACCCCCACACGACTCATTCACGACGTCCACTCAATCATCTTTCCGATTTCCGCTCGATCATCTCGACCTATACGCCAGCCCTATACGATCTCAGCTCGACCGAGTGGACCTCAGCTCGATCGCCACCAGATCTTCAAACGACCAGATCGTGATGGTCGTACTACAGTCGTACAAAGCGATCTAAAATAACTCGGGTAGAGGTCGAGCGGATCGGGTACAAAGCTCGTGTATGGTCGAATAGCAATCGGAAATAAAATTGATCGTGTACGGTCGAGTAGCCGTCGGGTAGCAGTCTAGTAAATCTGTACATCAAATCGAATAGAGGTCGAGTGGATCGTGTTGCGATCTAAAATAAATCGGGTACAGGTCGAGCGGATCGGGTACAGATCGTGTAAAAGATGGCAATCCGATCGCCACACGATTGCTTCACGATCAACTCGATCTTCTACTCGAATAATACACGACCACTTCCCGAGCGCTTCTCGATCCATTTCCTACTCGAACGCTACTCGATATTTTTTGACATGTAAAAAATATTGGGTAGGAAGCACGACCAATTCCGACCTACCCGACTGCCCCCGACCACTCATGCCGACCGAACCAGACCAGTACCCGACCGCTTGGTCGGGCTTAATCGAGTTGATCTGATCGTCAGTGGGAACCCAGCTTAACAGATAACACAATTTTAACCTCGACCACATATGAGATTATAATCTTTCTCTGAAATTTTTAAATGATTCGTAAGTATTTTCCTCTTGAAACTATGTACCGGGTATTTGGAAAGACAACACAAAATCATTTCTGGGTTGGAGGTTTAAAAGTTCTATGAATGAGGGCTGCTTTTAACCAAAAATTTAAACAGTTTAGACGAGAAAGCAAGCAAATGGTACAAACCATTAACATGTGAAAAAAGTCATTGTTAAACAAATCGTGTAAATATGGTTTCATCAATCGCCACCTGAACAGTTAACTTAAAACAATAATGTGCATGCTTACCTGCACATTATTATAGAGTCCTACCTTTTAATCCACTGTGATCATTAACTCGTCAATATTTTTATATGTCATTTTCGTTATGTTTGCAACAGAGAACACATCTTATTGTACAATACATACTTGTGTTTACGATACCGCTTGCAACCACTAATATCCCAAAGCGTTTGCAATACATGTACAGTTATGTCATGTATAGCTTAATGCAACTGATCGATTTCTTAATTTCAACACATTTGCTTTAAATTCAATATTTAATGTGTTTCAATTTCATTTCGTGTTCGTCCCGTAAATTTCACACAAATCCACATTACACAAAAATCAAAATGCAACTACTGAATGTTTTAATTCCATTCCCAGCTGATTATCCCGACTTTCTCAAGAGTTTTTGTCAGTATTTCCATATCGAATGCATCATTTTTGTGTGTAAAAAGTTGATCAAACAATCACTTTTTCAGAACTCCACTGTGTGTCATGATTTATAATCCTTATGATTGCATCATGTCTGTGTTGTTTGTTGTTGTTTTGTTGTTGAGTGTTTACCTTTCGCAGTAATGAACCCAACCCTTATGTCCACTTCACTTTGCTGTATGTGTGTGTTAACAGATTGAAGTACATTACTGTATTTGTGTTATGTTTAATCACACGACAAGTTAAACTTTCGTGCTCAGATTGTTGTGCTCATTGAATAGAGATTATTAGAGACGTCCGGCACAGATATGTCGTATGCATTTTTTTCATTTAACATATTATCTATTTTTTTCCACCAGTAAAATGTATTTATATTATATTAACAGCTTTTCGTACTTTTATTGTCATTAAACTGATTATTTATGACGTTTCTCGTGTGACGTAATTTATTTTATGAAACACACCAGTTTAGGAAAGAATATGTGGAGTTTCGGTTGAACAGTTCAGACCACAGGTTGTGAGCGTGTGGCTATGCTATTTAGTGGTCAAAACATCATTTTGAATGAAAAACTATGAAATTATAACGAAAAATCAACTTCTCTAAACAAGAAAATACACATTTTCACTATCAAATATATATATTTTTGCCGAAGCTTTCGACCTCACGGTCTTCATCAGCGGCCATTTTTTTTCAGATGTTTTATTATGAACGGATATGGCGTCGTGCATTTCCGGCGTCAAAGTTGTTTACGCGCCCTTTTATTAACGTTTATTCTTGCACGTTGATGCCGTACGGTCGGTATGTCCTTAGTTTTGACTTCCACAATTGTTCCATGGTTTTGCAGTACTCGTCCGACCCGCTGAGTTTTTCGAGTCCCATTATTTGGAAATCATCCATGGAATGTCCGTCTGTGTAGAAATGTTCAGCTACTGGGTCACTGTGCTGTGTGCGAATACGCGACAGATTCAATAGATGTCGCTGGTACAGAGTTCCGCCGGTCTCTCCGACATACATGAACCTGCGACAGCGACGCCATTTGACCGCGTACACAACATTGGATGATTTGCAATCAACATTGTTCCTTACGCTGTACTTCCTACCGCTGGGATCTGTGAAATATTCCGCCTTCATCATGTACGGGCAAATGGCGCATCTCTGCGCCACACAGGGCCCGCTCATATTGGGCTTTCGGAAGAACATCATATTGTGTTTTTTGTGCACTAGGATGTCTTGCAGGTTGCAATCCCTTCTGAAGGCTACTAATTGGGGCTCAGAGAACACTTCCTTCATTCTATCAGACGTGTACAGCGTGTTTAGGCGTCTACGGATGATACGGCCGATGTTGAGTAGTGGGCGCGAAAACGTTATCACGAGCGAAATCCTTGTATTATGCTCCGAGTTTGTTCTTTTGCGTAAAAGGTCCTCTCTTTTTTTTATTGTCGACCTTTATCAATTCGGTCTCCACAAACGCCCCGTCATATCCACGGTTCACGAGCTGTGTTTTCGTCGCCTGTCTGTGCTTCCGGTAGGCAACCTCCTCTGAACAGATTCTTTTCGCACGCACACCAAGACCATATGGTAATGCTTTTCTTGCAGACTCCGGGTGCGAAGAATCCCTGTGTAGGTACAGGTGTTTATCGGTAGGCTTAGACTATAGGTCGGTTTGAAGGCGTCCGTTCCGTATTGATGTCACCGTGTCCAGGAACTCTATATATATGTCAGAAGACAGCACGCTAGACTTTTCGAGTGCTTGACAGCATAACGTAAGCTATCATGGAAAAATTCTTCATATTCAATTAGTTCAATTAGGTCGAGGTAATATAGTCATATTCTAACTGGAAGAGGACCATAATTGAAACATAATGATCTCTAATGTTAAAAAGAAGTGGGACATTTGAGACGATTATTAGTGCAGGTATATTTTCCTTCCACAATCTATTGAACATTTGTAAAGACATAAAACAAACTAATATGATTATATTTCAAGTTTGATGGAAATAGCTTGGGTGGGATGGTTGGACGGTATTTCAAAAATAAAATAATAAAAAAATGTGTTTTTTCTTTAAAACAATTTCCTTGTGTGGGGGGTGGAGACGGGGAATGTGGGGGATTGGTCATTTATTAGATAATATTTCGAAAATAAGAAAAAACAAAAGCTGTCTTCGTGAAACACAATGAATCCTACTGCGCCGCTTTGAAGCCATATTTAACCTTTGACCTTGAAGTATGACATTGACCCTTCACCACTTAAAATGTGCAGCTCCATGAGATACGCAAGAATGCTGAATACGGAGTAACTATCTTCAATTTTGCAAAATTTGACCTTTGAACTTGACCTTGAAGGATGACATTGACCTTTACCTTTCACCACTCAAATTGTGCAGCTCCATGAGATACACATGCATGCCATATCCAGTTGCTATCTTGAATATTGACAAAAGTTATGACAAATGTTAAAGTTTTTGGACGGACGCACAGACTGACGGACAGTTCAACTGCTATATGCCATCCTACCAGGAGGAACAAATTATTTTTATTTCTTGAAGGGGGGAGCGTAGGGGATGGTTTGGGTGGTATGTCAGGTAAATGTTGATTTAAAGTATGAATCAAATATTATCCTAAATAAATAAGTTATGGCAATTTCAGCAAAACTTACTTATTTGACCTTGAGATTCAAGGTCATTCAAAGGTCAAGGTCAAATCAACTTGCCAGGTACAGTTCCTATATTATAGTAAGAAAGAATATGAAGTTTGAAAGCACTATCCTTGATACTTTAGAGGTCAAGTGCATCTAAACACAAAATTTAACACAATATTTAAAGTTACTTAGTAAAAAAAGGGTCATAATTCCGTCAAAATGCCAACCAGAGTTATGCAACTTGTCCTGTACAGTCCCCTTATGATAGTTAGCAAGTGATCCAAGTCTGAAAGCAATAGCTATGATACTTGGTAAAATGGACCAAAACACAAAACTTAACCAAATTGCAGTTTTCTAAGTTTAAAATGGGCCATAATTCTGTCAAAATGACGGTCAGAGTTACATAACTGTGCCTGCAAAGTTCTCTAATGATCGTTAGTAAGTGTTGCAAGTATGAAAGCAATAGCTTTGATACTTTAGGATTAAAATGGATCCAGATTCAATTTTCTAAGTATAAAAAGGGACATTACTCTTAAAATAATGCTGACAGAGTTATGCATCTTGATATACACATTTGTCTTGTTGCCATAAAGAAGTATTCCAAGTTTGAGTTTATTATCTTTGATAGTGTTAAAGTTATTCGACTTTATAAAAATACTTTAACCAACGCAGACGTCGGCGCCGGGACGAGTAGTATAGCTCTCATTTGTCTTCCAAAAGTCGAGCTAATAACAAGGTATTCAACTCAAAATGACCCGACAATAGATTGCATTGATTTGAACAGCCATCACTTCATCAATGGTGCATCGATTTCCACGGACTTGGTATTATTAAACGCAGAAATGAATTTCCGTTCTGGAAATGTACATATCTTGCAATATTTTCACAAATGCTGTGTCAAATTAAAAAAAAAATGTTTCTTTTTGTTCAATTACTTGAGGATAAAAAGTTTGTATCAGTCTTTAATCAGCAATACTTTTAGAGTTACGCGCCAAACAAAAAATCGGGCGGACGGCTGGACGGAAGGATGCATTCAAATGGCTAATCTACTTTCATCCTCCCTTCTGAGAGTGAAAGTCTAATCATCGTACACACAATGAGGTGTACAGTATTTGGCCAGCTGGGCAAACAGCATCAGAACAGATTATTTGGCTACTTGTATAATATTCCCTGAAGCAATACACTGGGAATGAACAAAAACTGTCACGTGACCCCAAAAGTCAACATCAGTAGGTGTTTTATGAAGGAGCACAGCGGAATCAGGTAGTTTTTTTTAATATCTTTGCTGATCGTCCTCTGGCTTTCATACGACCTAGTAGGGGAAATAAAGCATGCATACAGATTGAGACCGGTGTATCACGCTTCGTGTGTATCGCTCTGGTTTTAGAGAACACTACGACACATTTTCCATTGTAGAAGCAAACGTCAGTAGTAAAATTACAAAGAGTCGGTGTTCACAAAAATAAACGATCACACAACAGTATTTGTGTTACCGGACGAATATATATTACATATGTCTTTGCATAAACACACAATAATATAATATGAACCGGATAATAAATATAAGTTTAAAGAGTAAAAACCGACATGACAAATGTAAGTAGTACGATTAAAAATGGCAAACGTCAGTAGCCAAAAACTGCAAACGGTAGTTGATGAATATATGCATGCATTATTTCTACCTTTTAGGCACACCTTTAACTATGTTTACTAATATAATAAATTAACTTGAACAGGTATTATATTTTTGTTTAAAAAGATTTATAACCTTGATTGTATGTATTACCACGCCCACATAAGAACTGCAACTGCCTTTATACATTATTACGTACGAAAACTGAAAAAGTTTCTTTGAAATAGGACGTTTATGATCGAAAATGGTAAATGGGATCGAAGCGCTTGTGTGTGTTGTACATTTACATTTTCTCAAGAGTAGTCGACAGCTGTTATAAATAATAACTATATGCCATAAAATTGTTACATTGCATTTTACTTTCGACTTGTAAGTTTAAAACTGTATTCATTTTGTATGCCTAACTGTAACAAGAATTAATTATCCCGCAACAAATATGTTTTTAAAGATTATGCAAGGTCTTTATCTTAACATAATTTGTTTACATTATACATAAGCTGTGTTGAGTTTCTTAACACGATGCATAGTTTTGTTTCGGTATATTAAATCCGTTTTCAGATATGTCATATGTGTGTCTTTTTTGCGGAGACGCCCTCTAAACCATGTGGGGGTTAAAACTTCACGATGACAGGCACCTCGGCTTGTCAAAATGTTCATGTTGTAAGAAGCAATTTTGTAGAAAAGAGAACCTGACCAGACACATGTTAGTATTTGCAAACAGAATTTACTGACATTTTTAATAAGTATCGGATCATTATTCATGTTCATACTAATTTATTTAAAAAATCCTTTAATTAAAGGGACTCTTTTACAATAGGACCCCAATAACTCTGAAATGAAGAAAATACTATGTGTAAATAATTGATGTTTATAATTAAAATATTTCGTGTGAAAAGTATCAAGGCATTTTAAAATGAAAAAGTAAACACTACTTTTCTGGTTGTTTAATAATAATGTTTCATATTCTGTATAACATTAACAGTTGAGAAGAAAAGGTCATTAGATATTTCTTCATTTGAGCTCGAAGTCTAGAGCTTAATCCCCGCTTCGGATTTTAATTCTTTTAAAACAAACAAACAAATGTTAAGCTATTTGTGCCTTTGAATTCACAGGATTAAAATGCAGTCGGAAATCCGTATCATTTAAAATGTACATGTTCCTTTTAAATTAGAACATATGTAAAAGTGTCTGCATTTGTGAACTTATTTTTAAGGTGCAGTGTGCCATGAGACACGTGACAACATGTGTTGTTCAGAATGTGCCACCAAAACAGATTTGACAAAACACCGAAGAAGAGAGGCATCAGCCGTAAGATTTAAGTGTTATGTGTGCGGCGCTGGATTGCAAGAAAGGTTTGAATTACACAGGCACATTCATAGTGATGAAAAAAAGGCAAACATGTGACAAATGTGGGGATTCATACAGACACAGAAGTAGTTTATTGAAACACAAGGAAAAATAATGCGAATTAAATGTTCATATTATTCAGATTAGATCAAGTTGTTGCAGGCTATTTTGTTATTTAGTTCCGTTTTGTTTTCAACTATTACCGGTAGTACATTTTACAGTTAATATGATCTCAACTTGTGTTTTTTCCGTCAAAAGGATGAGGTATAATGTGTATCTCTCTGAAGGCGGAGGGACCATATTTTTGCGTTGTGCGTCCGTCCTTCCGTTATTTCGTCAAACCTTTCAGCCAAGAGATATTTTACAACCTTTGTATTAAAATTTATGAACCTTACATAAAGTGTATCATCATTCTGAGGTGGTAAATGCTAGATTCCGTCGGATTCAACTTGATAACTCCAGGTTTGCCCCCCCCCCCCTCTTAAGATTCAATAATATCAAGTAGGGTTATCAATATTTTGAATTTGTGTGTATTTTTTCGTTATCTCAGTTTGATTTTTAATATAACCGGTTGATGGTATTAACAGTAGTTTTTGTAATAATTGATCATTACCATGGTACGAATATGTGTGTTAACCTCAATATCACAATGCTTTCAAGCTTATCAGTCATGTTTCACTTTTTTAATCGCTTTGGCATATCATTCTTTTTTTTACTTTCCATAGATGTTCGGATGCATAGTACTTTTGTATTCTTATTCAACGCAATCGTTCGTGGATCCTAAAACCATTTAAACATTAAAGGTGATGAAAACACTTGAGCGATTATATAGTCAAATGCTTGAATGGTGCTTTGCAATGTTTTGACTCTAAAGCAAAGTTCCAGTGTTGTTTTTTGTTTTGTTTTTGAAATTTTGTTGCACTATTTATGTCTTTTGTGAATTTATGCATTCTGATTATGTTATTGGTTTATTAATTTTATTTCAAAATAATGCAGTGATATTCCACTAATAACCTGTTTGTTTCCATGTTTAAATATATTTATTTTTCTGAATATTATTTGTATAACCGATTGTTATAACACTTAATTCAATACGAATTGTGTAGCAATCATCATAATTAAAAAGTAGTTTGCTTTCCTATTTAATGCTACCTTTTGGTTGTATTTTTGCATAACGGTTTATTCGGAGAGCTACACTAAAGTAGTGTGTGTGCCCGCGTTCGTGCGTGTGTGTGTGGAAATGATATGTTTCAACAATAAAATAAGTAAACGGGAGAAACAAAACAAGGTTACATATTACTATATTAGCATTGTGACATCAATTTTAAATTGCAATATCTACCTCTAAATGTGTATACATTACATTGTTTCAAATGTTTTTTTATTAAATGAAACGCCTGCATATATTCGTCAACTGCCGTTTGCATTTGATTTGCTACTGACGTTTGCCATTCTTATACGTGCTAAGGATGTTTGCATTATTTGTTTTTACTAATTTAACGTATATTTTATATCCGGTACAAATTTTCGTTTGTTCATGCATAGAAATATGTAATACGTGCTAGTCCGGTATAGCATAAACAGTTCTGTGATCGTTTATTTTTGTGAACACCGACTCTTTGTAATTGTACTACTGCCGTTTGCTTCTACTATGGATAATTGTATCGAAGTGTTCTCGAAAACCAGAGCAACACACACAACGCGTGATTTACCGGTCGCAAGCTTTATGCATGCCTTTTTGCATGCACTAGGTCGTACGTAAACAAATGGACGATAAGCCAATATATTGGGAAAAAAAAACTACATGGTGCGGCTGTTTTCCTTCATTAAACACCTAATAACGTTGACTTTTGCGGTTACGTGACATTATTTGTACAATCGTAGTGCAATAATTGAAACAAGATTATGATCGAAGTTCATCGCTTAAAAGTGTATCAAAGCTCTGTACGGAAAACCTTACCAAGTGTTACGCCTTTCAAATAATACAATATTGCCTTTAGGTGAGATTCTAAGTGGTCGCTGAGTTTGGGACACATGTATAACTTTGATTAAGGTATTACTGTAAAGTAAAATGTATTAAGACAGAAAACAATATGCTTTGTAAATCAAGTGCCTGATTTTAATAAAACTGAAATGTAGTTCACAAAAGTTGTTGCGCAAGAAATAGCAGATTGACATTTTGTTTAAAGCATTTACACTACAATCTATGCTCTGCAAAACAATTATGCCAGGATAAAAAGTGCACGCAACTGATTCGCAACTACGCACACTACAGAAATAAAATGAGACTATGTTTTCAATGAAAAAAGTAAAGGTCGCTCTAGCCTTTCAACTTCAATTTAAATAAAAATATGAAAAAAATTTACTCTCAAATTTGCGATTTCTCATAGTATGCCATTGAATAAAATAGAAAATAGAAGGAATTCATATATTTAACGTCATGAAATACGATACTAACACGGTAAACGGACATTGTATAAGACATTACAATTTCACGTTTGCTGGAGGAAAACATGAGGGGCTTGTGATGGTGTCATATATATTTTACTTTAATATAGGTTCCATTATACAATACGATTGAGGTATATGGAACAGATTCCGCACGAGAATATGCTTATCAAGTTAAGAACCATTTACCTATCTTCTTTTGAATAGCAAACACATCATTTCCGATGACATAAGATGAGGACCAATATCTTAAAAAATACAAACTAATTTAACGGACTGTACGGCACCACTTAACTACGGCAAAGGCCCATAACCATGTACCCGTTTAACGGACACATGTAATACAACATACCCATAAGGAAGGATGAATTTAGTCATTACACTAAGTTCATCGAGCCAATGTGCAGAAGTCATGAGGTTTACGATGCTATCTCAAGAGCAAGGTCACACTCGAAGGTCAAACCTATCACGGTGAATATATACCTTTCCTTTGAACAGGCTTATTCAAATGAAAGCTAAAAGTATGTATTGTAATACATTCATCAACAGATGTTTACGAAAGATAATGATGCAAATATAAAACAAACTTTCGGCGTTTAGTACGAACTTAGTCTGCTTACTTTATTCCCCCGACAGACACCAACACTAATCGTGTGGATAAAAGCTATGCAAAGAATAATTGCCGACCCGCTAGTTACAGAATGAAATACGTTCTTTGTATTTAAGATGTCTATTTGTTAAGTCTTTTGCAAAACTAGTGTTTGCACTACTTAAGAAGTGGGGCTTTAAAGTGACTGAGCCAAGCAACCTGTTATAAATTATGTATATAATATAATATCAGTGCAGTAAATCTTAATTGTATTCATAATACATTTCATAAAAGATATATTCATTTTAATTTATTAATTGGAATGTTGTATATACATTCTTTCCACTCGACTTACATTGTTATCAATTAGCATATTTTCTGTTGTACTATCGCTTGTTTGTAACTTTTCGTTGAAGTGAAAAGCTTTCGGATTTAAACATATAATATCATTCTATAACATGTGCATATGTAGCAATATTATGTTACAACATGAATTTTCAGTGTTTTTAATTTCAATGGTTGGTAATGATGTCATTGTCCTCGTTCCCTCTTTAAGAACTGTAGCTTCGCTTGGTGCTAAACACCAAAAAGTTTAGTTGATCGTCGGTAACATATAAATGTACGATAAGATAGAAACGGATAAGTACTACAAAATTTATCATTTGTCTTATTTCCTCCAGTTGCATGCGATTAAAAAAGTCCGCTTACTCACGACGTTTACATTTGTTTGAAACAATACTATTTTAATGGACTTTTTTCTATTATTGACAGAGAATATGGTTAAGTTATGTCATTAAGATAGTGAAAGACGTTTTTTGCTTGTTCATTTTTATTTTTATATAATTTTCTCGGTAATCAAGAACATATATTTTGATAGACATTATTCAAAACTTTGCTTTGTATTTCAGTCCACAATGAACATTACAACATCCGAAGTGACAACCAAGACTTTGATCAGTATGACGTCACCATTCACCGCGAACACATCACCTGGGAAATTCGGTAGTAAGTGTTTTGTTTTTAACAGATTCACCTCGAATTGACTACCGGTATGTCCAACGTGTCGCATACGTACCTTGTCTAGTCTCCATTTTTAAAGATATTCCTAAGTAATAAGCATAAGTTAAATCCCTGAAGGCACTATTTCCGCGTTATATTATCAGGATTTCCTGTGCAGCCCTCTCACTCAGCCTTCTTTACTGCAATCAATTACAGCTGTAATATCAATTTAATATGTGACATCTATTTTCGCAATGGCAGCACTGTCATGAAGAATCATTCTCCTTATGGAGATATTCCAAGGTTCAAGTTCAAATGTGTAGTAACTACAAGAATAGAGATGTAACGATGCACTTAACGTCATAAAATTAGATCCCAGTAAATTTATGTTAATATAAATCGTGTAAAGTTCTGCAAAGGAAAACAGATAGGCATATGCTCTTCACCGCCGCATTGTTGAGACAAAGTTAAAACTGAGGAAACAGAGTAAATTTCAACTGACAATTATTTTCACAATTTTGGTCCCCTCGTTGTTGACAATTTATTAAATTTTGGTTATTGACATTCCAATAATTGATTTGGCTTTGTATAACACAAATACGGCCAATTCAGCTGATGACATGCGGCGTTCAGGTCCGGATAGCGAAAGACACACCATCAGGATAACAGTTTGCACAGCCGTAGCTGTTTTGTTTGTCATCTTTTGTCTTCTTGGCTACTATACACTGAGGTAAATGATCATGCTCATGCGGGTGCGTGAGTGGATGAGCACTCGCACATATACACGTCGTTTGCATTGTTTTGCCATTATTTTTTCATAAGACTTCGACAATTATAGCCACACGAAACATTTAATAGTAATCATCACATCGGACAATTTAATTTTCATTTGGGGTTTTACTTAATGTCGTATCTGAGCTTAACAAATAAGAACATTCTAGATTATTATGTTACAATATGAAGACAAACACAGTAAATAAAATATTGGTATAAGTGACCTATGATATGTCTACGGACATTGTAGTTAAATACCATTAAGAAAAAATATGGCTATATATAAATGCACAGATTTTACTTATAAACACAATTAATATTGAATTTTTTATTGATCCGTGTTTAATGTGTTATTCAGATCTAAATACCCGAAGTGATCAGTATGTCCATAGGAATAACTGTTTGCAAACTTTCAAATGTTTCAGACGAATGAGTAAAAATCGAAATTCGAGTGAGACATCTAGCTTCATAAACGCCATCGATGAAGTGAACATTGAGAACCCATAGTAAGCGCCCTTCATTGGATGCACAATGTAACCAACCCATAAGAATAAGATACAGTCCACAAAAGAATGAAATTAATCCAAATGTCAGAATATTATTACATACATTATTACTAAAATTCATTTAATAAAACTCATGCATATTCAAATCAATAACGAATCAATAAATCGAGAACAACTTGTCTTTATTTATTTACTTTCGATATCATTTACGGAACTCTGTTTAAACTTAAAGGCGGGTTCACCAATTAACTTTAGAGCAGCATATTTTAACTACGCAAAACATTAGAGGTTAGCTATTAAACAAACGACTCATGTGGACACAATATTTAGCAATAAAAACTTCAAGACTTCAATTTGTTTATTTAGAAGTCATTTATTACAATCGTTTTGAAACAATAGCACATCATCGCCAATACGGTATTGTTGTATTTAGTAAAATTTGTGTTTGTGGTAGTTTTTCAGACAATCGCTCAAGTACTCAGCTGTCAAATGCTCATCACGTGATCTTCTCTAGCGGAGAAGAACATGGACGACCGGAATTCGTAGAATTAAATACATTAACTCAAGAATTAGGTATGACTTGCCGATTGGTTTTGTTGCTGTTTAAGGCAAAAACAATAACTTGTTTAAACTTCAAAAGTATGGAATGTAGTTCACGTTTTTACACACTTTTATTTGTATGTTAATTGAGAGAATTATTTCCAATCTTTTCGCAAAATTACTTTCTTAATATAAAAATATCAGTTTGGGAATAGTATCAAATTTAGTAAAGATTATCAAAAATAAACAAAACTCGAGGCTGCCCCAAAAGTTTAGTGTCTTCACAAATTGTAGGATCTGTGGTGTAAATATAAATAAACATCTGTTCACACCTGTATTGCTGCTTATACGATTTGATCACATATAAATAAAAGAAGTAGATGATTTGTTTACCGCGCCAGCTAGTTCTGTTGGTTAAACGTTGGAATACAAAACCGAAGATCGTGGTGTGTGGGGATTATTGATGAAAATCTTTCTACTGCCATTCCCCATCTGAATTGGAATCAAGTAGGACACTTGTTAGGTACTGGCATAAACATAAGTCCTTAGTACTGATAAACTAGCTATACCAGAACAAGAGTGAGTTGACATACTGACCAGCGTGATGTTAGTCAGTGCTGGTAAACCGGCTACACCAGAACAAGAGTTAGTTGATAAACTGACCGACGTGATATTAGTCAGTGCTGGTAAACCAGCTGTACCAGAACAATAGTTTCTTGATAAACTGATCGACGTGATATTAGTCAGTGCTGGTAAACCAGCTATAACAGAACAAGAGTGAGTTGATAAACTGACCGACGTGATATTAGTCAGTGATGGTAAACCAGCTATACCAGAACAAGAGTTAGTTGATAAACTGGCCGACGTGATATTAGTCAGTGTTGGTAAACCAGCTATACCTGAACAAGAGTTAGTTGATAAACTGGCCGGCGTGATATTAGTCAGTGCTGGTAAACCGGCTATACCAGGAAAAGTGAGATTATTCTGACTGAACAACTTTTAAAAACGGCGATAAAATCCAACTTTACCAAACAGGAGATTATTTTACATTTCCCTTAATAATATAAATTTGTGCAATCATACAGTTATTTGTTGCAATATTTCAGATACTGAGGAACTGATACACTATTTCGAAAAATACCTGATTGATGTTACCAGCTTTCCTGCTTATACATACAGTCGAACTTCAATTCAGGATATTGAACGGAGATGCAGAAAACAACTTACAAAAACAAGATTCAGTGAGCGCGACACAAAAATATTCATGTCTAAAGACGCACATCTGTTTACAACCGTGAGCCAATACACCACTTTCAAGCTTGCCACTTCAATGGATTGTCGCATTGACACGAAAGATATTGAGAACACAATAAGGTGTACATATGCGCCGTGCGTTTTTGTTATTGAATATAAGCAACTCCATGCCATTGCTAATATTTTCGAAGAACTTCAGAGGAAGGGTCTGGAATTTTGCGTCTTAATAATTGGTGATAAATCTTGTATTAATGATATGCAGACATTACCCGCGCGGCTGATCGCATTCGCTTCTAAAAGTGATATGCAAGACGCTGTAGATGATCTTCTTGAAAGGTTTTCATTTTCGATATTAAGAAAATTGATGGAGCAAATTGAGACAGATGCTAACATTGGTCCGGAAGAATTCAAGCCAGGTAGGACTTGTATGGATTTGTTTAGATTTGTGTATACATCTGAACGTTGATGGACATCTTTTCATATATTTCTGTTATGTATTGGTGTGTTTTTCCATATAATGTAGGTGATTGTTATGAGACGTTGCAAGAAATCTATCAACAAATACGGGCGGCGTACAAGAACAGTGGGGTACCTGAAGATGAGCGACCATTGATTCCAAACAACGAGTTCAATTACCCCTCAAACGTAAATGAAGTAAGTATACAACGTTTGCATAATACATATACAAAGTTGATATGTCGGGTTTATAACGTTTGTTGATGTACATATACACTGAACAAAGTCCAGAATAACGAGCATGTTTATCGGTGTAACATTTGACAACCTTTCCTATCGATTCCAAATAGGAAAACGCATTTGTTAAGGTTCCGGTTGTCAAGCTAAATGACTCACGTGACTTCTTTTTTTTAACATAAACCAATTACCGCCATCAGTTTAATAATTACTAAATATATATGTTGATCGGATATGTACATGTGTCCTTGTAGATCAGCGCTAGAGTTCTTCAAATACAAGGTGTTTTGCCTGTTTTAAAAACAACGGGCGACTGAAGATATATATTGATAACACAGCTGTAAAATCTGAAAGTGAGTGTACAAATGAGGTTATACATATTCTTGCTGTTTGTGGATTCGAAAAATACTCGCTCTTTGTCGGTAGTTTGGAGTGTTATTGGCAAGCCGGTGATGCCATTTCGAATCCTCAGATTGAGGCTACGTGAGGAGGATTTGCTAATAAATGCAACGGTTTATCATCACCTATTAACCTCTATCAACAAGAAAGTCAGGTCCATGCAGTAGAGCCCATACTAGTAGCTCTAATATCTCGCCATGTAGCTACACATTTACAGTCTGGTGATCTCAAAGTGTCCGACAAGATCCTGGGACATATTGAATATATACATGATTTGGAATGGCTCGATATCGTTCCAGTTGATGTCGCTAAGGAATTGCAAAACGAATGCGAAACACGGTTTCGAACGGAAGATGGTATTTTGAAACATGCAGAACTAAGCGGGTTTACATTAGAACATCGATCGCCAGTTCACATTTGGGGAGCAAAATCGGCACCTGGTTTGGGATTTCTATTAGAATGTGACCCAAGTGAATCAAATAATTACATGTTTTTTGCTAGTCGATCTGATGAATATGTTTTCTGCGTCCCCGGCGACAGTGGTTCTATTGTTTGTAGCAGGGACAGAAAAGGCCGATTGTTTGCATTAGCAATCCTTATTGGTAAATTTAACCCATGGAAAATAATAAAGCAATCGCAACAAAATGAAAACTATGCCAACAAATACGACGACATATCAGCAGATGAGCAAAAACAAGAGTCCAACGAGCATGCGAAAAACAAATATGAGGAAACTACTTGCATGGGTGACGACAAAGCACACGGAACAGACAATCGCACGTTAATAACCGAAACATTGATAGATAGCAGAGAAGATCTACAACTAGAACCAACATTTGTAGCGCTTAATCTCTTAAACGCATTTAAAGGTTTGTCTGAGAAATACAAGTGTGAATTCAGACTCTGTAGAGAAAAGAATGAAGTGAAAGTTTAAACATATTTAACTTATTACGTCTAACCCGACGCACAAATCATACCAATATGTTCAATTTTCGGGGAAATGTGACCAAACATCTTCAATAAGACCTACATACACTTGAAGACTTTTCTTCCGCAACACTTTTCAAACTTGAATATCTGAATAATAAGTTAAGATTATGATTTAAAAAAATATGTGATCATTTGACTAAATTCTTAGCAAGCTGACGATTAAATCATCCATCCGTTAACCCACCTAGATTGATGAAATTGAAATATATTTGGAATAATATCGCGAGTCACCATTTCCACTTGCAAGAAGATGAAACTATACTTACCCCTAGTGCTAAAGCGTCCGATCGTTACGGATGAAAGATTGTATCTTGAGGTTGCTCAAATGTGGTCAACTGATCACACGTAAAAAATTTATTAAAAAACTTTACTCATTTCTGAGATATTCAATATCGAAAAGTGTTGCGTTAAAAAAGTCTCCAAGTGTTTTGAAAATGCTTATATAAAAATAGTATTTACGATCTTATTATGTTTTGTTAAAAACAGAAGGTGCGATGATAAATACAAAAGCTACAGCTAAAATTCCAAAGAATTTGTTTCAGAAAATATAAGGTATTGGAAAGAACATTGCAAAGAGGTTTCTGCTGTACAGCAGAAAACTCCTGCATGTACACTAGACAGTTGCAAGGTTGGATACACCGTGAGTCTGTTTAGATTCATTCATTCGACGTTTACACAATTTTAAATCTCCAAAAACAAATGAACAGTAAGTTTTGGCATAAAAATATGTTGGATGTTGCGCCGTTTTCAACAGTGTTTTCTTTTGTGTTGATTTAATAAGCGGTATCAGTTTAATGATCACGAGTGCTTGTGTTAGCAAATTTTATTTCTATTGTTATAGTTAATATGTGTCATGTGTAATAGCCAATTGTTTTTTAGTGTTAAATGTACCATTTTATATGTTATCAACCTTGTACTGTAAACGATAGAAATAATTGCTCGTGGCAAAAGATGTAAAAACGGCCTTTTAGAGTGAAAGAAAATTTAAGTGAGTTTGGTCTGCAGTCATATGTATAATTGCCTTTTAATTGTAAATATTTATTATCTGATGTAAGAACTGTACTTTTGAACAGACTTGTTGATCAATGCCATAATGATCTTCAGAGAGTTAATGGTGTAAATGGAAATGGACGTAATAAATTACGAACATACAAGCTCTTTAAAGATCATTATCACGTTGAAAATTATTGTAGACTTACTCTTCCATTTCCGCATAGATAGGCTTAACCAAGTTTTTTTTCCTCACTTTTTTATTATTTCTTTTTACTTCTTCATTACTATGGAATACTCATATTTTTGTATTCCTCCTTTTTGTTTTCTATTTTTGTTTGTATATATGACTATATTTTTTTTTATAATAGAAAGCAACTGGACATGTTTTAAATTAGAAACTAACTGGACAATTACACACAAACTATCATTTACATCACCCTCCACCTCTTTAAATGATTAAATTATGCACTTTGAATGTAAAGGGCTAAACAATAAAGACAAACGTATAAACATCTTCAAATGGTTAGATGAAAAACAAATAGCATATGCCTATTACATGAAAGTCACTTGAAATATGTAGATCAAATGATGAATGGGACGAAGACTTTTTATATCAGTGGACAAAATACTAATAAACAAGGCATTGCCTTTCTGATTAAAAACAATATAGGGATCACAGTCGATAACTTTAACGAAATAATAATTGACAGACTAGCAAGTATAGATATCAAAATACATGAAACACAATTAACATTAATCAACGTCTACGGTCCTAACATAGATGAACCCACATTTTACGAAACCTTACAATCCTTTATAATTAATAACCAAGATAAAAATATTATAATCGGTGGTGATTTCAATACTGCCCTGAACCTGTTATTAGATAAAAAGAAGGGAAACCTTTATACTCATCCTAAAAATAGAAACATTTTGAATAACATAATTGAAAACTACAATATGATAGACATCTGGCGTACAGTAAATCCACATGATAGCAAATTCACCTGGCACTCAAACACAAAAACAACACTATTTTGTAGATTAGACTATTCTCTAATATCTGAGTCACTTTGCAACATTATTGACACATGTAGCATTAAACAAGGATTTATGACTGACCACTATCTAGTTGAACTTAAACTTCACAAAATACAACCTGAAAGAGGCCCAGGATACTTTTAAAATAATAACAGCATCTTATTAGATACAGACTATCAAACACAAATAAAACAGGAAATATTAAACACAGTTCAAAATAATAAAGATGCAAGCCCAAACACCCTATGGGAAGTAATTAAAGGAAATATACGCAACACAACAATTAGATACACATCATTTAAACAAAAGGAAACACACACACTTGAAACTGAAACCATCAAAACCATTAAAATACGTGAAAAACAAGTGCATGAAACAAACACAAATGATACCACCGCCATTGAAAATGAAATAACATCAAACAAACAAGTATAAGAAGGAATCTATCATACACAACTCAATGGAATAATACTACGAGCGCGCGCAAAGCATGTTGAACACAACGAACAAAAATACAAAATACTTCGCAAACATTGAAAAACGTAGCAGTGAACAAAAAACTGTACACAAATTAGTAGTTAATGGCGAAACGATAACAAACAGGACTAAAATACTAGAAGAACAACGTTTATTTTTCGAAATTCTCTATAAACGAAAACATGTTGAAAATTCACCCTTTTTAAAAACACACATCATCTTTAAAATCAAGACGAAAAATTATTGTGTGACGGATTACGTAATGAATATGAATATGTAATAGCACTTAAAGAAATGCAAACTAACAAAAGTCCCGGATCTGAGGGCATCACAATCGAATTTTATAAAATATTCTGGAATGATATTAAAACACATTTAATCAATTCACTTAACTACCCATTTAACAACGAAAACTTAACTACGCTACAAAAACAAGGTATAATATCACTCATTCCAAAACCTGGAAAAAACTTAGAATCCTTATCAAACTGGCGCCCGTGTAGTTTACTGAACAACGATTATAAAATTGCAACTTAAAGTATATCAAACATAATTACAACAAATATTACCATCAATCATTTCAATGTCTCAATCTGGCTTCATTAAAGGACGTAACATTGGTGAAAATGAACGTCTGATACAAGAATGCATAAATTATTACAACCAATTCTGGCCTCATTTTCTTTGCAGACTTCGAAAAGGCTTTCGATTCACTAGAACATTCGTTTATGCTCTCTTGCTTAGAAAATATTACTGTTGGTGAAAGTCTAATAAAATGGGTCAAACTATTTTATACCGATATTAACAGCATAATTATTAACAATGGCTTCTTCTCAAACAGTTTCAACATCGAACGAGGGATAAGACAAGGATGTCAACTTTCATCCTCGCTATTTATTATTTGCATCGAGTATCTATCACATTATATCCAATCAAATAAAAATATAAAGGGAATATCGCTAGAACCTGACGAAGAAATTAAACAGTACCTATTTGCTGACGATGCAACTTACTTTTTAAATGACAGTTGTGACTCATTCAATAATCTTATAGAATCACTAACCCTTTTTGGAATGGCATCGGGTCTTAAACTAAACAAAAGTAAATGCACTGTGCTACGAGTAGGTAAATTTTAACAAAGTAATATTCAACTTAAAAAAGAAATGAAATTCAACTGAACATCAGTTGAAGCAACAACGTTAGGAATAACCTTTACAAACAATGCAAGTTCTAAAAAAACATATTGCCTAAATTACAAAAATTACAAAATTGTTTAAAATCATGGCAGCATCGTAAACTAACACTAATCGGAAAAAACACAGTGTTGAAAACGTTTGCGCTCCCTAAATTAATTTACACACTAACAGTTCTCCCAAACCCACCAAATGATATTATTGACGATATAAAATCAAAAATATTTCATTTCATATGGGACGGTAAACCTAATAAAATTAAGCGAACTCAATTTATTCAACCAGTAGAAAATGGAGGTATCAGACTAACGGACATTCCTGAATGCAATCAAATGCAGTTGGGTTACAAGATATTTAGATAATACTAATAAGAGTAAATGGAAAGTATTCTACCAGACAATTCTAAAAACATATGGTGACTCGTTACTTTTTGAATGTAATATCGACAGTAATATCTAAGATGAAATTTCAACCAAAAACATATTTCTATCGAATGTTCTATCGGCATGGTGCAAAGTTACTCATAATTTAGAAACCAAAATAAACAGTACAATCATTTTATGGGACAATAAAGATATAACTACTAACAAGAAAACGTTTTTCTATAAACATTGGTTTGAACAAAACATAAAATATGTAGATCAATTGTACGACAACATAATAAATGACTTAAACAAGTACATTAGTTGGAAGTAACAATTCACTGAAAATTCAACATTTTGTAACAATCAATTTTATAGAAACAATAAGAAAAAGTTTGCCCAACAGATCTATTTTCCTGTCCGTGCGTGGGTGGCTTTGTGTTAGGAGATCCCCGACCGTGTTTTGACCTCTGCCACACTGTTCGCAAACAAATGGCAGTCTAAAAGTAAACGAAATATGAATATAAGTTATCGACAATCATGACCATTTGAGTAACATGAACGTAGGATTATCATATTTAAGGCGCAAAACACTACCAACAATGTTTATTGACCAACTTTTGTTATTCAGACAGACTTTAAATTTTATTGACGTTAATGTCAATCTTTCGATTCTCTAGTTTAGTTTGTATACCACACATAGCATTTAAAAAAAATTGTCCCACATATAGCATCATTACATTTTCATACACACACTCCGAATCAGATGTATTTGCGCAAACATACAATGTATGTAGCTTCTCTATGAAGAATTACAATGTCCGCCCTATTTTTTAAACCATCGACAACATTGTTATCAACGTTTTTGTTGATCGAATAAAAAATATACCACACATAGCATTTCACTTCGTGTGTTTTCAAGCACGCGGTTGCACTTTTTGGAAAAATTACTTAATTAATTTAGCGCAAACTTACCAATGTTGTGTCTTTTGACAATGACCGGGCACTCGTCTTTGTTGTTTTTTTAAATGGTTTTGAAATAATGAAGAAATTATCAAAAACGTTACCTGAAGCGACGTTTTGTTTACATCCGATTGTCCCACACATAGCCGAAAAAGTCACGTGGTTCAGGCACCTTGGATAATGTAGTTTTTACCATGTATAATCATGATAGTCATGTAAAGTACATTGAGAAGCGTTTAATAAATCTCTTACAATACATTTTATGAATGGCCAATATTTTATATATAGCTTTATGTTTTATATATGCATTGTGAACATTGTAAATATTGGATGAGATTATAATAAACTATGAAAAAAAGATATGATGATGCTATAATCGGATGTAAGTTTGCAAATTTGTTAAACTTCTACTGTTTTATGTCTGTGTAATGTTATGCAAATGCTTTAAGTTCATATTAATTTACAAAACCTGTCCATGAACGTTTAGACGGCGCCTCGTATAAACTTATTTTATTTTCCTCGCATCTATCATTTGATCTAGAGGTCGTTGCTTCAAGATTAAACAAAAACCCGTTTGATTTGATTATATTTGAATATATCCAGGCATTTGTAAAAATACTTTAATGAAATTTTTTATCTGTGCGGATCTATTCATTTGTGCCCTTATATTGTTTAAGTTATGCTTAATAACAATTTGTTTTACGGTATTAATTCATTCTTTCGTGGCATAAAAAGGTTTAAAACAAGCGTATGTATGTAATTGTTGGTATGTGTAAAAATTTATTGTGAACAGTAATGTATTTGTTTGTTAAAAATGGTATTTTATATTTTGTATAGTATGCCAATACCCCCTTTACAAGAATAGCTTAAACGAAACTTGTCAACAAATGACCAACAGCCCCGGATCTTTGATATTATAACTCTTATATGATTCGATACTATGGAACATAAACATCCATCCCGGATCTTTGATATTATAACTCTTATATGATTCGACACCATGGAACATAGACATTAAATAAATAGCCATTCAGTCTGTTACCTTATGTGTAAGAAAGTATCTATTTGCAACGATTTTTGCTGATTTCACACAGTAAACAAAGTAATTAATACTTTAAGATTTTTTTTCGTACTCTGTGTATCAATTTTAGCGCTTACTTTCCATTTGAACGAGACAGTATAACACATAAACTGATATAATTAATACATTTGTTACCCTCCTCTATTTCTATTTCGGTGGCAGAGTGACCGACAAGGGTGACTGAACACTAGAGCGCGCAAATGAGTTATCTTACATTTAACTCCCGCGCAAAAGAGTTTGCAAAATTATGTAAGGGGCCACGTTTCTTGATTATAATTGTGTAAACGTGTAATGCATAAAAATTGTGACACTGATTGTGTATGCTTTTTTTATTTAGTTATTATATCATTAAATAACAATATATGTTAATGTAAAATGTGTGTTACTTATTCAAACATACAATTTCCCTCCATTATGCTTTTTCGTAAATATAAATAATTGAGTATGCATTTAATAAATGATGTTTAAAAAGAAAGCAATAATTGTCCGTTTGTTGGTTTAAATGTATTTTGATCGACTAAATTTTAGCTATGTTTCCTTTCAATAATGGCAAAACATTTTTCAAGTTATTGATCTGTTAAAAATACAACGATTTTTGCTGATTTCACACAGTAAACAAAGTAATTAATACTTTAAGATTTTTTTCGTACTCTGTGTATCAATTTTAGCGCTTACTTTCCATTTGAACGAGACAGTATAACACATAAACTGATATAATTAATACATTTGTTACCCTCCTCTATATCTATTTCGGTGGCAGAGTGACCGACAAGGGTGACTGAACACTAGAGCGCGCAAATGAGTTATCTTACATTTAACTCCCGCGCAAAAGAGTTTGCAAAATTATGTAAGGGGCCACGTTTCTTGATTATAATTGTGTAAACGTGTAATGCATAAAAATTGTGACACTGATCGTGTATGCTTTTTTTATTTAGTTATTATATCATTAAATAACAATATATGTTTATGTAAAATGTGTGTTACTTATTCAAACATACAATTTCCCTCCATTATGCTTTTTCGTAAATATTAATAATTGAGTATGCATTTAATAAATGGTGTTTAAAAAGAAAGCAATAATTGTCCGTTTGTTGGTTTAAATGTATTTTGATCGACTCAATTTTAGCTATGTTTCCTTTCAATAATGGCAAAACATTTTTCAAGTTATTGATCTGTTAAAAATACACAGATACAACTGATATGTTACTGATTTAATTTTATTCACTTCTGGAATAGTTTGACAACGGATGCTCTTTTTTATTGTAATTTTATTGTATCTTACTTATTCTTTTTTTTTTAAATATAACTTTGATTGTATTCTCGTCCAATTACACAGTCTGTAATTTAAACCGAATTGTTGCTAATTAATTGTGTCGGCTGTTTTCTCTAACATATAAACGTTACTTATAAATCAGAATACTATAAACAGATAATACTGTATATAGTTCGTATCCTTTCATAGTCTTATTAAACTAAAATATCAACTTCTCCATTGAACATTTCAAATTTTGTTTTCCCCTTGCTAGGTTTAAGTCGTTTAATTTAATTATTTAGTTTTATTGTATTGTGTGACCCATAAAACATAACAAAGACAGGTTCTTTTATAAAAAAGGCCAACTATGTTTGCTTGTATGCGTAATCACTAGGTTTTCATGTATCTTAACTCAAGAGCCTCACCTTTGTATCTAACTCTTACATGCATGTATTTGTTTTTGTTTTATGGAGTGTCGTTAAATGCATATGCATGTGCATAGTTGTATTTGTATATATATTTGTCCGTTTATACTTACATGTAACCAAGATTATTTTCTGAAATATCATAACGTTTTAATTGTTTTTGTACATGACTATTGTTGCACAAGAAACCATTGTGGTTCATTTGAACAAAAAAACTATTTGTGTTCTGTTTTTAACACGAGTCAATTCGAATAGCTAACAATTAAACACCAAAACCAAAGACTCTATGAGAAGAGAAAATCTTGTTTTTATCCACTTCTTTTTTAGAGCACCAACAACAAACATAAAATTATTTAAACCGAGAGCACCACCTTGAAACAGTCCTCAAGTATAATGAATATCAATTTATATCAGCTGAACTTGTATTCAGTGCATTATTGCATGATTGTTGTTTAAATTATGTCAAAATTCTCGCTGTACAAATATTTATATTCATTATGTAATTTCCCTGCTTATATGTACTGTGCTTCTCCATCTTTTTATGTAATGTGCTATAATTTTGTAAAATATTCACGCAATAAACTTGTAAAATTTCTCTGACATGTTAGTTATTTTTTCCGATATCGGATTAGGATCAGGAAATATAATATTGAGCCCCAAATAACTAGAGACTTTCAATAACACATTCTCGTACTCCAGTTCATGTTAAAGTTTAACTGTATTTAAAACAAAATCTGTGAATAAGTCACTTTAAAAGGCATATACAATTTTATTTGGTCGTTTTTAGTTTGTTTGTATTTGTATTTATGCCGTGTGTTTTTCAGTGATATAGTGTTAGTCGGATAACCTAAAAACACATTTCCTGGGTATTTCGGATTACAAGTATTTAGTGTACATACAAACATAATGTATTATGCCTTTAACGATCTTCGGATACCCAAGTCGACTCATCCCAATGCTTTCAATTAGTCGAGTATCATTCGACTATGACCATTAACTAACAACAACCTTTTACTTGAAACTGATATTGTTTGAAAATGTTATAAGATATAATCGCCCGATCTTATCATCACATATGTTACGTGTCATGGCTGTATATATACAATATATCATATGAGATATAAAGTTAACCATTCTACCAAGTGATAAAGTCAAGGACCGCATAGCGTAAACTAAGTTGTGTGACGGGTTTATTGATTTAATGAGTATTAATGAGTATGTTGGATATTGCGGTGAACAACGAGGGCGATAGCCCGAGGGGTTTGATCGATATACATATATACTTCGTCTGCTCAATAGTAAAACTATTTAAATATAAACTCTTTTTCCGCGAACCTTATGATAAACGCATGCGTTTTCGTGGCGACAGCAATACACAGATGCGTTGTTTTATGTATAGCAAGGAACCAATTGCCAAATAATTGAGAAATGTAAACTACAACGCTTTGTTAAACTTATAAAAGCATGAGGTGGAGTAATAAAAATAATAATATGTTGAATGGTAAATAATTAGGCATGATACCCTTGTATCTTTATAGTGCAATCGTATTCTTCACACTGCCCCGATAGTGATAATCATGGATAATGTGTGGCAACGAACATTATTCTGACATATAGTCACACTGTGTATTACTTGCTCTGTCTGCATTTAACGCCGAGACGACTCCAAGGTAGACTACTATTAGGTTACTGACATGAATTTTACCAATCTCCACGCAGAGTTGTCGTTCCAGTCAAATCTCTGTGCGTAGGTTGGAACTTAACAGCCATGACGAGTTAACGCGTGACGTCACACGCACCCCTCAAAGTTAAGACTCCGCCCACTGGTTGGCAAAAAGAGGTGGAATTCATATAAGCGCATATAGAGAAGGTTGACATAATCATCGTTTTTATTGATAATCATGAACTGTATCAAATATAATTTTACTATTTATGTCTGAATAAAACATAGCATGCGTGGAAATTCATTTTTGGAACGATTATATTGTAATTATTTGTTTTTACTAAAAACTAGCTCTTGAGTGGAACACTATCTACGAGCTCAGTATGTGGATACTACAAAAATCTCTACTTAACGCATCTTCACGTTCATTTTAGATACAAAATTTCAGAAATGGAAATTATTTTAGAATAAATTAAATTTAATGAAAGAACACAAATAAGGATGAAAACAAACAACAAATAGATCGCTTTTTGTTCGCAACACATAGTAACTGATTTTAACCTTAATATATCTGTACAAACTTACCTTGTTACACAACAAATAAATTCATAAATCTAATTGTTTTATTTAATTGTGCACACCAATTTTGACACTTTTGTTTCAGCTTTTCTAACCTGGTGTTTAATTGCACCGTTGTTCGTCACAGGCATATTATCTCGTTATGATCGGAGACTGCCCAGACAATTACACAGAAAACATTCCGGTGTCATAAACATAGGGACCTATACTTTAATTGGGTCCCTGCATAGACCACATTTGGCAGACTTTATGATACCTCCATGTCATCTCTTGGCATATTGAGCAGTCATATTGAGCAAGCCAAATATTGAAGCCAAAATACGTAACATTTGCTTCGATAACTAATTTAACATATTAAAAAAATAGATATTTGTCCGAAACGGATTAACAGGAATATGTGTATATATGTTAGCCAATTTAATCATAATAATACAGTGCTTTATAACTTTAAATTAAAAATTATGTGCAATATTACTGCTACACAATTGATGTATTTAACGCGGGTACCGGCAAATGTAAACTCGGCAATTTAAGGTAAAGATTGTACGTTCTTGCAGTGCACGTAACACAATCACAATTGATAAACAATATTTGCGTAAAATAAATTAAATAAATGTATATATTTATCATAAAATGCTAGAGTGTTACATGTTTCAGTCCTTATTACTTGTTAAGAGATTTCAATATACATGCAAAGACAGTTACATTTGCACAAGATGCAGGTTTTATTTCCATTTGTATATTAAAATTTATTAATATTGTAATTCAATGGAAACGAAACGAAAATTCATTCTATGGAAAATAATATTACCACAACATTTAACGATTGTAATGTACTCCGTTTTTTATGGCTTTGTTTTATAATTGATTAAATGCGCCTCTTATAATTAACTTTCGATCGCTGATGAACAATAACAATATCCACACCGTTTATAGTTATAATCAAATTAATATATGTTTTTTTTTAAGTTTTGAAATATCATATTTTAAAGTCTTACTATAAAAAATAATACGGCAAGTTTATTGTCTTGTTTTGTGGTATTGTCAGTATTTAGTCTTCCGACCACGTTTTCTCTGATGCTAATAACAAATTTGTATTTTTATAAAGAGGAAATTATATATATGAATATATATTTATTGGTACTAAATATGATATATTTGCACTATTGTTTAAGAGTTGTAATGTTTATTTCGGATTTTTTATCGTTTAATTGACTAAACAAAAGCCCTTTATACATGTTTTACGTGACTGTAACCAGTGTTTTTGCCAACCATTCAGTGCGCATGCGCGGAAAATCCCGAATGTAAACAATAACAATTAACTCGTCTATACATAGATTGTGACTACGTTTTTGTCAGTAAGACTGTTGTGTACACAATGCTTTACAGCGGGATATCAATCGGGATACATCGACTATCTCCGGACTCCTCCGCAAGATAGATTGATTTATGGAATAAATCGTTTGCGCTCCGTGGAAACGAATCTTCCATCTTTCGCTGACGAATCAGACTGTAGAAGTCTCCCGTAAATCTTCCATAAGTGGACCAATTAAATCGCAGCATTCTTGCCAACAACCGTTCATAAATCGCCATTTTGAAATTCTTAGCGAGAAAGCCTGTGTATTATTTATGTTTTATGACGTCATGTCCGGTTGATTTAATAATAACAACTTTTAAAACAAAAAATAAATAAATAATAATAATAATATTTGTAATGGTTTTTTGAAAAGAAGGAAACAGGAAATTGAGTGAATTAAATGAATTAAATGACCAGTGAGCTTAATACAAATTAAAAGTGCAGGGAATCGGGGGAAAAAAGTGAGTGACAGAAAACAGCTGAGTGAGGTCAAGGACAAACAAACAACAACAACAGAAGCCGTAGTATTACTTACAAACAGTTTATAATCAGAGAGCACAGAAGTTGCATTACTGTAAGGTAATCTTTAACCATATTTAATGTAACAGAAAATCCTAATTAAACAATGATAAAATAAAGCATAAAAATGGGTGGAAAGCGAAAGCGAAAAACTTCAGAATTGACTGAATCAAAAAGTAAAACACACGAACCTACTAAACATGCGTCCCAAAATCAAACAATTTGTTGTGCATGCAAAAAGACTGAACCCCCTGAACATATAAAAAGGTTCACCAAAAAACCTTGGATACAGTGTGATATTTGCAATTTGTGGTGGCATCTTGAATGCTCTTTCCTAAGAATAGATATTTGAAAAATCTCCTTGGTTGGAACTGAAAGAAAACACTGAGATACAATCAGCACCCAAAACAACAATATCAATTAGTACACAAACTGAAAAGATACGGTAGATACCGGAACCAGATATTATTAGAATAACAGATGTCGAGTCTCCTAAGACCACAAACAAAAAGAAAATTAATTCATCTAAAAAGCCTCAAACAAAAGCAGAGGAATCTGAACAAATAATTCAGATAAAGGATAAAATTGTAATAATTGACGGAATATCTCGTGCTTCAGATTTTATGGACAGCAGTAACATCAAAAAAGAAATTAAAAAACACAAGCAAGTAAATGTTAAATTAGCATATCCGTTAACAAGAGGCGGTATCAGTGTGCATGTAGAAAACGAAGAAGATAGACAGAAACTTATTACAGACTGGCCTGAAGGGGCATTCAACACAGATAAATCACAACTCAAAGCTCATAATATTGAGCCAAAACCAATTTGTGTTTTCAAGAACGTACCAACAACAGCAATAGAAGAGGATATAGCATTGCAAGTTGAAAAATTAACTTCAGTACAAGCCAAATACAGACGACTAAGGTATAGAGACACAAACAAAGCATTGCCAGTCGTTATTGTGTATTGCAATTCACAGACTGATCTACAAAAACTTTTCCAGACAAAAATCAGCATATCAAACAAAGAAATACAAATACACGCCTACAGAACAAAGAAGAATATACCTACTAGGTGTTTCAATTGCCAGCAATACGGACATATATCAAGAAATTGCACAAATAATACAATCTGTGAACAGTAAGCAGAATCTCACGAGGGGAGGTGCAACATCAAAAGAAAAGTGTGCTAACTGCTCAGAAAACCAACCAGCCAGTCACAAAGAGTGCCCAGTATACCTTAGCTGGAGACAAAAACTTATAAACAGACATTAGATCATTAAAATAATTTATTTGTATATTTTATTTTATTTTATTTTGTGTGTAAATCTTTTATTTTCTATTATAATTTTTATTATTGGTTACATTTACAAAAGGCTATCTGATTTACAACATGAAAATAGCTCAAGCAAATGTTCGGTCAATAAACACCTCATTTAGTTTTATTGAAGGAATTATGAAATCAGAATCAATTAAAATTTGTGCATTATCATAAATTTGGCATACAGGTAAAGAAATAAAAGAAAATATAAAAAGAAAATGGCACTGGTTTACTAATGAAAGAAGATTTAATCAAGGAGGTGATGTGGGACTCATGATTGACAAAAGTTTCAAAGTGTTTGAAAGAAAAGATTTAAGGTCATGTGACATTGAGGCAGTTTGGTGCGAAATTTACGCAGAAAATCACAGTTTTATAATTGGATCTATATACATTCCGCCAGATAATGGTGAAATGATGAAAAAACTGTTCAGTACAATAGAACATATTGAAAGGAATGGTAAGCCTTTGATGCTACTTGGATGCACATCACAAATATTGGCAAGATAAGAACAATAATAAAGTAGGATGCCTTTTACATGAATACTTACAAGGAAAAGAACTAACAGTTACAAATAATGCAACATGCACCAGAAAGGACCACATTATAGATTTAACTATTAGTTGTAACACATTAGTTGACAAGATCAAAAATTGGAAAGTACAAGAAGAGGTCTACCTTAACTCAGACCATAAACTTATAGTGTTTGAATTGGGAGAGAAGGAAAGCTGGGAAGCAGAGACAAGATGGAACCTTAAGAACACTGATTGGTTAAAATGGAAACATTTGTGCAATGAAAATATTCAACAGTGGATTGAAAATCACACAACAGAAAAAGATGTGAACATCATTTACAACTCTTTAGTGGAAACCATAACAAATGGTGCAGAAGAAATATTGGAAAAAAATGATTTGTAAACATAGCAAAGGGTGCTGGACAAAGGAACTGACAGAGTTAAGAAAAAAATTCAAAAAGTGCAAAAGGAACTTTGAGAAAAGATCAGATCCCAGTATTCAAATGAAACTTAATCAATGTAGAGAACAGTTTGTACAGGCTGTTGAAAAATCGAGACAGATGTACTTAGAAAATTTATCAAAGAATTAGATCCAACAAAGCCAAACAAATTTTGGTCTCTTATAAACAAAACAAGAAATAATTACAATAAACCAGTGATTCAACCAATACTAAGAGATGATAATTCTTTGGCAGTAGATGATGAAGATATCTAAAAAGAGATGAAAGTTCTATATGGTCAAGAAAAGTTGGCAGTTAAAGATCATTAACCAGAATGGTATGAAAAAGTGAAACAAGATGACGTACAAATAGAAGAAACAGATAGGCAAAAATTAACACAAACACCAACAGAAGTTGAGGAAAGTGATATAACAATAAAAGAAGTAGAAGAGGTTTTTAAGGGTATGAATAAACTAAGTGCTCCAAGTCCAGAAGAACAAATTTTGGGTACAATGATAACTAAGGGAGGAGAACAGATGTGCTTGGGACTTCAGTTTCTATTTCAGAGATGTTGGGAGCAAGGTAAACTGCCAGACGGTTTTAAATTAGACCCCAAAGTTATGCTGCCCAAACCAAACAAGGACAACTACAATGAAGCCAAATCATATAGACCTATTACATTAGGTAGTGTGGTTGGAAAGCTCATGGAAAAAATCATCAAACTAAGGCTCACATGGAAGCTAGAATCTGAAAATGTGTTTTCCAATACTCAATATGCATGCAGAAAAAATAGGTCATGTACACAGGCAGTTCTTAAAATGGTGAACAACATACAAGAAAACATGGGAAAATCTGAAAATACCGTATAAGTAACAATGGATTTTGAGTCATGCTTTAAAAGAGTTTGGAGGGATGGGTCTGTTGAAAAAAAGCTAAAGAAAACAACATAAGAGGAAGACTGTGGATTTATTTAAAAGTGTTATGTCAGATAGAAAATTTTACTTAAAGATCAATGATTTTAAATCACCAGTAATGACATCAAAAATAGGCATCCCACAAGGGTCTGTTCTTAGTCCCACTCTCTGCAACCTTTATACAAGCGACTGTATGACAAATGTGCTGTGCCAGCACATAGAATTTGCAGACGATGCATTAAGTTTACTTCGAACATCTTTCATTGGAGGTACAATGCGGCTGGGTTCTAGTTCGCAGCGTAATTTAGCTCCGTGTAATCGGTATCCTACAATAAATAAGTGCAACTCCAGGAAGTGTTTATGTTGCAAGTTTTTAAATATGTCCTCTTTTATTCTTTCATCGGTTAATAACCGCAAATTTTCAGTTAATATTAAATCCGATGTCTCATGAAATTCTATGCATGTGGTTTATGTTATTACTTGAAATGTACCCTGTTGTGGTGCGCAATACGTTGGGCAGACGGGTAGATCACTTAAAACACGTTTTAGGGAACATTTTTTTAAAATTAAAAATAACAATAAATTTTATAACTTCATTTACCAGCACTTTAATAAAACAGGTCATAGCGTAACTAATATTTCAATTCAACCTGTGGAGCAACTTATTTTTAATAATAGTACTTCAAGTCAGTGCCAATTAAAAGCAAGGTGCATGTCAGAATTTGAATGGATTAAACGTTTGCAATCAGCTTACCCACTTGGATTAAATGATAATATTCTAAATGTTGGAACAATTTCTAAAAATAAATCGATTAATTCATTTTCTCTGTTTAGTAAACGTCTAAGAAATAAACGTTCACATGGCATTAGGAAAAATGGTAACTTAAGGCGTAAATTTAAACGTCTGCTTTCTTTAAATGATTGCTACACAGTATTACAAAATGGGGGTAAACATAAATTACTAAGTGCACTTTGCTCTCTTTCTGTTTCTTCGTTGGCGCATATTGATAAGGAATGTAAACTTATTTTACTTCAATCTGACCCTCTATATGAATGTGCTTGTATTATTGAATCTTTCACTGACTACTATCTTAAACCTTTTATTGAAAATGTACTTAACAAAACTAGAAATCGTATCAAAATTGAGTTTTGTAACAAAGGTCTTGATTTAATTGACCTTCCTAAAATATTCAATGATAAAAATGTACGTCGGTTGATTCCCCCTTATTTCCGCAATACTGAATCACCACTTATTTGCTACAAATATAGTAAACCTGTAAGAAGTATCGTTTTTAATTATAATTCTATTTCCACAGATTTAAATGTAATAAGAAATTGTCCTACATTATGTGACTGTACTAGTTCTAAATATATATATGGTCCAGTTGGACATGTTATTACTGGGGACCTTAATTTCATTCAAAATAAAAACCTTAGAAATTTGCTACGCAGAGGCCCTAAGTACAGACTGCCTATTCCTGTTGATTTTGATGACTGCATTAAGAATATCGTAACTTCCTTACATGATTATTGCACTAAATGGTGCAGGAAGGAAAATGCTGAAATTACTGCACTCAATGATTGGAAAACAAAAATATTTAGTATGGCCATGAATAAAATATGTTTTTATGATACACATCCTTTGGCCCTACCACATTCACCTAAATTTAATAAACAAAATCTCTGTAAATTGCTTGAAGACTTAAAATCTAAATTCGTCTTAGTTCCTGCTGATAAGGCTGCTAATAATGTTATCATAATATGACGAGTGTTTTATGTTCAAACTATTTCACAAGAACTTTCACAAACTACATCATATTGTGAGTACAATAAGCTACCTAATGAAATTATTACCGACCATATTGCCCAATGCATAAAGTTAAATGTAATAGTCAATATTACTGACAAGAAATTGCCATCACTTTACTGGATACCTAAATTACATAAGACGCCATATAAAAGTCGTTTTATCGCTAATTCAGTGTCTTGTACCACCAAACAATTATCAGTGTATCTTACATCTGCATTGAGTGCTATTAGATATCATATAGCTAAATTTTGTAATAAAGTTTATGAAAATAGTAATATTAACCTATTTTGGTCAATAAAAAACACCTTAGAAGTTATTGATAAAATTGAAAATAAAAAATATAAGGTGTCGCAGGTAAGTACTTATGATTTTTCGACACTATATACAACGCTTCCTCACGCTTTAATAAAATCCAAACTTGTTTCTTTGATTGAAAAAACTTTTGCTAGAGAGAAATGTTTGTATCTAGCTTTAAACACTAAAACAGCTTTTTTTACTAATCAGATATTAGATAATTACATCATTTGGACTGGTCTTGACTTTTGTGCAGCACTTACTTTTCTTTTGGATAACTTGTTTGTTGAATTTAATGGTAAAATATTTAAACAAATTATTGGCGTTCCTATGGGTACTAATTGTGCGCCACTTATAGCTGACCTTTTTTTATATTGTTATGAAAGCGAATTTATGTTAGAATTATCTAAAACCAAGCAAGTAGATTTGATTAATTGTTTTAACCTTACTAGTAGGTACATTGATGACATACTTAATTTAGATAATCCATTATTTGAACAATATATTCACAAAATCTACCCAAAAGAACTAGTCTTAAATAGATCGTGTATATCCAATACAGACGCTGCGTATTTAGACTTACATTTAACTATTAATAATAATTTGATCAAAACTAGTTTATACGACAAACGGGACGATTTTAACTTTGAAATTGTGAATTTTCCGTTTCTAGATGGCAACATCCCTAAAGGACCTTCCTATGGTATTTACATTTCGCAGTTGGTACGTTATGCCAGAGCATGTTCGTGTATTAAAGATTTTAATGATCGTAATCTAATATTAACTAAAAAATTGCTAAAACAAGGCTTTTTGTATCATAACTTAAGAAATAAATTTGCTAGATTTTACTCTAAGTATGGTGATTTAATTTCAAAATATAATGTTTCTTTAAAATGGCATTTAAATAATGGAATCTCCCATCCATCATTTTACGGAGATGTTTTGAAGCGTGTCCGCAAATTAAAATATGTTAAACCAAATGTTCATATTAAACTTTTCAATTTAATTAACTTGTTTTTATCAAAAGGATACGATGCTTATGTACTTAAAAACACGTGTTTGATGGTTTTCGATTCACTATATCTTTCTTCCCTTAAAATTTGGAATCATTAGTGATATTATAGGCATTTTTCACTGTTGAATAAAATTGTGTCATTGTGTCGTATGAACAAATCTGCATGAATACTACATTATAGGCATTTGTCACTGTTGAATAAAATTGTGTCATTGTGTCGTATGAACAAATCTGCATGTAAACTACATTTGGACTCAAATCGTACATCAAATCATTTCTGTCTTCAGTTGTCAAAACACCTATATACTGTTTGATTCCAATAATGTCGCTTTAATGGAATTACCATTTGTATTCATTTGCTTCTTAATATTAAATCACGTAAACTTGTTTTATTAGTAATACAGCCCGATTAATATTTTTATTTAGTACTGCCCTTGGAATTTGTTCACGTCATTATGCCATTATGGATTTTTGTGACGTCATACGACCGACTTTCCCAGTTGTAATCTACATGCATAGGTCATTGGGTTTATAACGTTCCATTTTATTTATATTTTCTCTCTGATAGGCGTTTCTTGTTTGATTTAATTATTTTTAATTTGTTTAGCAGTCACATAAACAACCAAGCTATGTAATATGGAATTTTTACACCCATTATTGCTGCTTCTTCCTGTATTTGCGCGATGATTATCTGAGATATTAACTCTATGATTCTACATTCTCAAATCTTTTCTATAAAGAAGGAATGTAGTTGACAATTGTTAATAGTTTTATTTGATCGTTCGTCAAAAAGTTGTAATTCTGTTACTCTTGTATCTTCAATGCAATTGAGTAATTAAATAGTAATTAAATTGAATGCGTTTTAATTCCCTTTTATTATTGTTTAATTTGAGTTACAATGCTATGACGTTAAATTTTATTTACACTTGAATGTATTATGAATATTGCTGGGCCAAGTGTGAGGTTGAGCGCTCTATAACCAGGTTTAAACCCCCAATGCTTTGCATTGACCGTTCCAAGGCGGTGACCCCAGCTTTATTCATATTTTGTGTTTATGTTGGTTTGTATTGTGCTGTATTGTGCTGTTTTGTACTGTTTGGGCAATCGGTCACTTGCCTTAAATAAAGGACCAACTAATTGTTTTTAATGAAAATTCAATACTGCTCCAGCAGCTGGAGTTTCACTTCTTTATATTGTCTCTACAACAGAGATACAGACATCAACAAGGCCATACAATCTACAAATACAGAGTTGGAAAAAAATAACCAATGGTTCACAAAATGGGATATGAGCATAGCCCCAGAAAAACAACAGTATTATTGGTAGGAAGGGAGCTTCAATCCATGGACAAACTTAAATTCAACTCAAATGAACTAAAAATAGTAAAAAACAAAAGAATTCTGGGAATTACATTGGATAGCTTACTAAACTTTGAAACCCATATTGAAGAAAAAACTACTAAAGGATTTAATGCCTTACACAGTTTGGATAAATTTGTAGACAACAATCATGGATGCTCTCAATCAACCTACATGAAGCTGTATAAATCCTTAGTTTTTCCAATTATGGATTATGGTGCTTCAGTTTTAGCCACAGCTACAGACAAAGCAACACAACAATTTGGTAGAGTACAAAGAAGTACAATGCTTAAAGCCAGTGGATGTTTAAGTAGTACCAGCATAGAAACAATGGAGATACTTACTAATACCATTCCAATAAATATACATTTAAGTTAAGACAGACAGAAGAGATGGTCAGAATTGCAGCAAAAAGAGAAGAAAATGACACTCTGAAACAAGATTTTAATAGATGGCTTGCAAATCCAAAACAATACAGTAACAAACCTACCCTTTATTCCATACTAATGAGTAGATTCATAGAACACAAAGTAAATGTGCAATTCGAATGTATTGAAAAAGAGTTTGATACAAAAAAGAATACATGGGACTTTCAAGAACAAATCAAAAAGTGTACACTGAGAACTTCAAACTAAACAAAGATCATCAAATGGAAAATGTAAATGAAATCTTGAATAGTTGCTCAAATAATGAAATCTTAATATTCACGGATGGATCTACAATTGGAAATCCAGGACCGACAGGAGCCGGGGCAGTTATATTTTTAAATGGGTATATGTGTAGCCCAATACTTTTAAAGCAAGGTGTTGCAAAAATATCAAAAAACTACACGGGGGAATTAGTGGGAATTGAAATAGGATTAAACTGTGTGGATGATTTACAGGACATTACAAACAGGAAAATAATTATCTTCACAGATTGCCAGGCAGCAATAACAACGGCTTTTGCATGTGAAATTTCAACAAGAAACATTGAAATTATACAAAATATCAAGCTAAAACTAAAAAACATTGAAGCACGAGGTAATTCTGTTGAAGTACACTGGATACCAGGCCATAAAAATATTCAAGGCAATGAATTAGCAGATCAACAAGCTAAACTAGCAGCAACAGAAATTATGACTTCAAAAACAGACAATCAGTGTTATGAAAAGAAAGATGCAAAAGAAGTAATAAATTTAATGAAAATAAAATCGATACAAAAATGGGAAGTTCAATATCTGAATTCAGAAAAAAAATCCAAGAGTTCAAAATCCCAAAGCCGGGATCCAGAGCTTGCGTTGGAGAAAAAAATAGAAAAATATTTAATGTAGTGAACCAATTACTTAGTGGACATACTCGCTTAAAGGCTCACTGGTCCAAGATTACAAACAGCGAAGATGTGGAGTGTGAAGCATGTAGAACACCAGAAACTATAAAACACTTCATATTTGACTGTTCAAAATACTCAGAAGAAAGATCAAGTCTTCAATACAGAACTGAAGAAATATTACATAGAAATAATATATCATGTTCTGATATTACACTGGCAACTTTAGTTGGGGAAATACCGGACATTACTTTACAAAAATAAAGTTCTTTTACATGCAAAAGAAAAACTGTTCAATTCATTTGGCAAATTCATCATGAAAACAAACAGACTTTAGATGCAAATGACATAAAGTGTAAAAAAGTATCAAGTGAAAATGCAACAGGAGAAATTTTTGCACATATATGAAAACGACTCTAACAGTCGACAAAGCACAACGAGACCATAGGCGACAACGACGCCATAATTAGAATCAACAACAACAACAACATATTATTTGCGTATTATTTTAAGCACTAATAGAACTGTTATAACAACGATTGTTCATTTAAATAGGTGAGAATAATATCACAGTCAATAATGTCAGTAATCGTTTTTAATGTTAACGTGCATATTTGTATTATCGTCTTGTTATTGTAGTGTACATATTTTTCGGAATTCGGACAGCCCATTCATCGAGTATTATTGTTGTGGTTTCGTGAGTACTCTTCGTGTAGAATACTGCTGCTTAGATGTTTATATGGCTTTTAAACGTTTTCCGTTTTTTATCATTTACCACCCTTTCGTTTGTATGTTAAATTGCACAGGTGACAATGTTTACTTATTAAAATTAATATTTTCTAAATCTTTTTGTGTTTTCATATGTAATGTTGTTACATGTACAGTCGTGAGTCTGTAATGTCCGATTACCCTCTGGATCTGCGAATGATTTGCCCAGAGGTACCTATGGTAAGCACAGGCAGCCTTCCGGCATTGTGTCAGTCATCAAAAAATATTAAGGAATGCTTATAAGCTAAAGGACATTGGTACACTTTCAAAGGTGGGAATAGGGAGAGACCTCACTCAGAAGCAGAGAGAAAACAATATTATACTGAAAAAAACACTAGAGGCTACGAAAAAAGACTTCCCAGGGAAATTGTGGGCTATCCGGCGGGATAAGATTGTTGAACTTCAACCCAGACAAGCAATTAACTTGCCAGCTGGTGCAACAGGGACTACTCTCCCCGCCCCTCAAGGGTTGGGGGACGGTCATTAAATGGTTTGGTTAACAATGATTGTAATGTAAATATGTTAACAGTTAAACATGTTCAAAACACAGTTAATCGCGTTCAAAATGTTCAAAATATTGTTGATCACGTTCAAAATGTTCAGTTATTACGTAGTTCAAATGAAAGTGTGGATTATGCAGGGTGTTCAAATAATTTGTTAAATGGTTCATCTGAAGATACAGATACATTTTTAAAATTGTGCTTTACAAACGTTGACTCGTTATCGAATAAAGTTGCAGAACTTGAGGCATTTTTAGACTTGGTACATCCAGATGTATTTGGAATTTGTGAGGTTTTTCCAAAGTCAGCTAATGAAAAACTGAGTATAAATGATCTGAAGTTTACAGACTATGATGTCTTTAGTCCTACTTCGAATGGGAACAGAGGCGTATTGTTTTTAATAAGAAAATATTTGAAAGCTACTAAGGTGACTACTTTTGATAATTCAGGATTTAACGAGAGTGTCTGGTGTGAAATCAAAATGCCTGGAATTGGTGTGTCGCTATTAGCTGGATTGATTTATCGTAGTCCAGGCTCAAGTCATGAAAATAATATGGAATTATTGGAATTATTAAATTATTCATGTCTAAAGAATTACACTCATTATGCTGTCATGGGGGATTTTAATTACAAGGATATAGACTGGTCAATACCAACATGTGATTATGCTATTGGTTCTGATGGACACAAATTCTTTGACTGTATTTTGGATAATTTTCTGTTTCAACATGTGGAAGGAAGTACACGCTTTAGGGATGGACAATTGCCAAGTTGCCTTGATTTACTTTTCACTAATGAGGAAGCTATGGTAGATGAAGATTCAATTGAAATAAACCCGCCATTGGGGAAAAGTGATCATTCTATAGTTAGCTGTAATTTGAAATTATATGTTGCTGAACTAGGTGAGGAACCAGTCAGACGCCAGTATTTTAAAGGGGATTACGAGGGCATGAAAACAGAATTAGGGTTGTTAGATTGGGATTGTTTATTTTATGAGAAGAATATTAACGATATGTGGGCTGTTTTTAAGTCAACCTTGCTTGAAATCTCATCAAAGTTTATTCCTGAGAAAAAGTCAAACTTAAAACAAGTGAATTCACCATTGTGGTTGGATAGAACTGCAAGATTAGCAATTAACAAGAAAAGGAGCTCCTGGAAAAAATATATGTTTTCACGTTCACATGATAGTTACTTGAAATATGCTGAGTGTAGACAAGAATGTGCTAATATTGTGAAACGTTCCAAAAGAAGTTATGAGAAAAAAATTGCAAATGAAGTAAATAAGAGCAGCAAATCCTTTTGGCGATATGTTAATTCTAAGAGAAAAACAAAGGATTCCATAGGCATGTTGGTAAGGGAGGATAATACTGAAGCTAAGACAGATTTTGATAAGGCAGAAACATTAAATTGCTTCTTCAGCAGTGTCTTTGTTGGACCAGACAATGCAGGAAATGACCATATTGATATTGTTCAACATGAAAATCGGAATTTACTAGAGAATATTTTGTTGTCTGAGGAGGATGTGTTAAAAGCCTTGAATTCACTTAACCCAGAGAAATCACCTGGTCCGGACTATATTCACCCTCGGGTTCTCTACGAAACTAAGAAGGAACTAGTAAAACCACTATTAATTTTATTTAATCAGACTTTGAGTGAAGGAGTTATTCCCGAGGATTGGAGGAAAGCCATTGTTTCTCCCATTTTTAAAAATGGAAGTAAGAAAGAGCCAGCAAACTACCGCCCAGTTAGCCTAACTTCTGTGGTGTGTAAATTATGTGAACGTCTTGTCCGGGATAAACTCGTTAAACATATGAATGACAACAAGATATTTTCTGACGCACAATACGGGTTCAGATCAGGAAGGTCATGCTCTATTCAGTTATTAGAGATTCTTGATAATTGGACAGAATCCTTAGACAAAGGTGTGCCAATAGACGTCATTTACCTGGACTTTGCCAAAGCCTTTGATCGCGTTTCACACGGGCATTTGATTCATAAATTACACAAGTTGGGTATTCGAGGAATAGTCCTTAATTGGATTAGGGATTTCTTGTCTAGAAGAACGCAGTGTGTTCGTATAGGATCTACTTTATCATCATGGACAGATGTAGTTAGCGGAGTCCCTCAGGGCAGTGTAATCGGACCAATACTTTTTCTGTGTTTTATCAATGACTTACCTGACATAGTATCAGGAATTGTTAAGATTTTTGCTGATGACACAAAGCTTTTTTCACCAGTAACAACAAATGAGGAGTGTTATAATCTTCAATCTGACCTAGACAACTTAAGTGACTGGAGTGATAAATGGAAATTAACATTTAATGCAAAAAAATGCAAAGTTCTTCACCTTGGAAGTTCAAATAGTGACTTTCGCTATTCCATGAGAGACCCGGACGGAAATTATACAGCCATTGAAGCAGTTACAAATGAGAAAGATTTAGGTGTGACTTTTGACGAGCGGCTAAGTTTTAACCAACACATTACAAACATTACGAATAAAGCACAGCGAACTCTTGGCTTAGTACATAGATCCTTTGAGTGTCTTGATGAAGAAATGTTTTTGCCTCTTTATAAGGCTTTAATCAGGCCAACCTTGGAATATGGATCATGTGTTTGGTCCCCTCACCTAAAAAAACATATAAAGTTAATTGAAGATGTTCAAAGAAGAGCAACTAAATTAGTGCCATTGGTGGCACACCTACCATACGACCAGAGACTTCGAAAGTTGGGACTTGTCACACTTGAGTACAGAAGGGACAGGGCGGATATGATCCAAATTTTCAAATCTTTACATAAGCTAGATGATTTAAACTGGGAAAAATTGTTCGATCTGGCTGAGGATAATCTTCGTGGTCATCACTTGAAACTAAGAGGCAAGAATTCCAAAAGTAATGTAAGACTCAACACCTTTAGTCAAAGATCAATTCATTACTGGAACAGTTTGGAAGAATCAACAATAGCTGCCACAAGTGTTAATCAATTTAAATCATTGCTAAATTCTGAAAAATGGAACATTAAGAAGTTTAACCCGTCGGTAATTTAAGATAAATTAACAATTAATTTTACTAAGCGCACTCTAGAGAAGTTTTTAATAAAATAGTAATTATCAGAAAGAGATTCTAAAGAAGAGACCATTATCAGAGGGGCCACTACAGCATAGCTAAATTACGGCCCAACAGTCCAGGTATCCAGGTATCCAGGTATCAGATGTGGTTTAGGCATACATGCCAGAATTTTTTAGGTCCAAAGCGGGACATTCCATAAAAAATTGTCGGGACATTTGACCAAAAAGCAGGACACCTAAAACGATCTATCATTCCACCTTTACTGTAGTCAGTATAGCACTAACAAAAACTCTTGATACTTTTATTCACGACATAAAACATCTGATATGAAGCATGAAATCTAAAACATAACAACAACAGTTTTATTAAATAAGACAATAGCAAACAACGAAGATAATATTCATCTTTTTAGAGTACAAAATCTGGAACATTACGACAACAATACTCATTATATTACTTTCAATGGCAAACATTAACGCAGGGGAGGCTTTCCAGTACACTGAAAGTTCGGGTTACAGTAAACTATCTACCGAACAGTTACATCAGCTTGACACGGAATGCGCGGCCGTACACATTTCCGAGGTAGGTTTTTGGTGGAAGCAAACCGTCTTTGTGTTCATTTTAACTTCCACCAACGCCTCAACCGTTCTATGGCCCAGATTTTTCCTTTTCTTCTTTCTAAATTTTTTTCAGTGCGCTTACACAACGTTCTGGATCGACAAGATGGGTACCACTTTTACTGTTTGTTGCGATGTTTTTTAAGAATGTATCCATGCGCAGTTTGTTACTTGTCAATTGTCACGGCTCATTTGGAGTAGGGTCAAACTGTCATGCATAGCACCTCGTTGTTTTTAGCTTAATTGGAGTAGGGTCAAACTGTCATGCATAGCACCTCGTTGTTTTTATTACAATTACACCCAATTACACTAGACAGGATGGGTATCACTTATTGGACTGTTTGTTGCGGTTTTGGTTTATTGCACAATCGGATTATCCTGCAATTTTGGAACTAAACATTGAATGTAAAAGACTCATTAATGACGTAGAGTTAATTTTATAAAACAATTGTTTTGTAAACCGTTTCAAACAAAGACAAAAACAAACATTTTTTTTTTTAGGGGGAATTTTTCCCCCCAAAAGGGGAAAACAGTATATTTTTCAGGTGGGGGACTGCCGCCGAAATTCGGCGGCAGATTTGATAGATTGAGGGCCCTGTGTCCGGACAAATCGTCTAATATCGGGACGCCAGGACAAAGGGCCTAAAAGCAGGACTGTCCCGCCGAGATCGGGACGTCTGGCATGTATGGGTTTAGGATCAGGCGGTAGCTGCCGTGCGAAGATTGGGCGGCGATGTCACTAGCCGCCAGCATATCCTAGGGCTATACACAATCTAGTTTGGAAAGTATAGGGGACAGACTTTTTTTGTTTGTTTTGTTTGTGCATACATGTTAAGCAATTTACAATTCAATGCAATCAAGGCAATAAATAACGTATAGATTGCATTATTATCATATTCAGAATCATGCATTACATGAATGGTGCCATTTATCACAGATCCAAATAAGATGACGACATGATGTATACACAGGATTACCCGTAAAGCTTAGACATGTAAACATGAAAAAGCTTATTTCCAACGGGGTCCCTGGATTTAGTCGAACAGATCTAATAAGTGACTATAAATATATTGTTTTTTCAGTTCTTAATATAGAATCGACATGATCCTACACATGATTTCTTCTACAAATTTAGTGAATCTTTCAAAAGTTGACATGATAATACACTGACACAAATAAATAACATAAAAAATAATGAATTACATAAAATAAAACAAATCCAAAAGTAAAAATACCTCGAATTCTCGTCTACCTTCATATCATTTAATAGATGTGTCTTAACAAGTTTTTTAAAAGTAAATTTAGATTCGATGGACTTTATATTATCGGGTAATGCATTCCAATCCGTAATACCATTGTAGTAAAATGAAGAACTAGTAAAGCCATCAACTTGAGGTACATAAAAATTAAATCGGGATCTTTTCCCATACTGATGGACATCTGCACATTTGACAAAATTGTCTTTCATATAGCTTGGACATTTATTGTAGAATATCTTATGGATGTGGTTAAGCTGAAGTTGCTTGCATCTTTGCTCAACGTTCAATAAACCAAGTTCTTCAAAAGCGATACAACAAGTGATTTCCTACAATGGGAATTGTTAATAAAACAAACCATTTTATTTTGGACTATTTGTAACTTGTGCTTAAGCTGTTTCGTGAGTCCACAATACCACGAAGAGGATACATAATCTAACTTTCCACTGGGTTGTGGAAAACGCCCTAGGATTTTGTGCATATATTGTGTATGACATGAGGAAGGAGGTGCGGGTAGACACTCCTTTGTCGGCAAACAAGTTTGCCTTGAAGGAGTACGTCAACTCATTTCCACAAGGTAGTTTTTATAAGGAAATGATTCATTACTTGCTTTATATACATGTGTGAGACTAATATTAAATTTAGCTGTTCATTTTTTTATTGTTACATCCACCTATCTGGAACATGAGTTTGTAAATGTTATTTTTAATGTTTTCTTCTGAGTAAAGACATATAGTGTAAGCATTGTTTGTTATCCCCCGCCAGAGGCGGAGGAATATTGTTTTGGCATTGTGCGGCTGTCCGTCCGTCCGGCACTTTTGTGTCCGAAGCAATATCTTGGAAGTGCTTTGGCGGATTTGTCCGTCCGTCCGGCACTTTTGTGTCCGGAGCCGTATCTTAGAAGTGCTTTGGCAGATTTCATTGAAGCTTCGTATGAGTATATATATGCATAAGAGGATGATGCACGCCAAATGGCATTGTACACCATCTGTTAAAAACAGAGTTATGGCCCTTTGTATCTTGAAAAAATGTTTTTTACTATAGGCACTTTTGTGTCCGAAGCCATATCTTGGAAGTGCTTTGGCGGATTTCATTGAAACTTGGTATGAGTATATATATATATATATATATATATATATATATATATATATATATATATATATAAATATATGCATAAGAGGATGATGCACGCCAAATGGCATCGTACACCATCTGTTAAAAACAGAGTTATGGCCCTTTGTATCTTGAAAAAATGCTTTTTACCATAGGCACTTTTGTGTCCGGAGCCATATCTTGGAAGTGCTTTGGGGGATTTCATTGAAACTTGGTATGAGTATATATATATGCATAAGCATACATGCCAGACGTCCCGATCTTGGCGGGACAGTCCTGCTTTTGGGGTGTTTGTCCCGGTGTCCCGATGTAACACTATTTATCCAAACATTCAAACAAAACGATATACGCTCTTTAAGTTCACAATAAAATTCCCTATTCAAGCTCTGTCTGGCTTTAATTACCATCGCTAATCCCTTTATTGCCCCCTATTAATAAACCATATCTACTAGTCGAGTGATCCAGTGTTGTTTTTGACACATTATCAGCGATATATCGGCAAATTATTGATTTTATCGGGCATTCACACCAGGGTATTTTAATGATAAGGGTCGTTGCTAGGGATAGATGCATCGTAGTGCATTAAGCAGATTGCTTTTGTATTTCATGGCCCAAATCAAGTCCAAAGATACTATAATTACGCGGTATTCAGTGTATTATATGTCAAACAAATCGAGTGCTGACCGATACCAGAGACATAAATTTACTTTCGTTTTTGGCTGATTTTCAGAAAATAATTTGTACATATTGCATCAATCTAAAGTTAGAGTTAATGAATGATTGGTTGAATAAAAACAGTGCTTGATGTGCGCACATCCCGTTGAACGTTGCCTTAGTCGCAATTGGGTTCATCTGCATAGTGCACATGTTTGTTTACTTCCGGAAAATGGAGAACGTCTGTGTTCATGCAATTCTAAACACATTTATCATCAATATTTGCCAGAAACTATGAGGTTTTGTAAGTAATTAGCTGATAACTGACTTCAGAAGTGGTGGCATGATTGATCATTTTAGGTGTCCTGCTTTTTGGTCAAATGTTCCGACATTTTTAATAGACTGTCCCGATTTGGACCTGAAAATTTCTGGCATGTATGTGCATAAGAGGATGATGCACGCCAAATGGCATTGTATATCATCTGTTAAAAACTGAGTTATGGCCCTTTGTATCTTGAAAAAATGCTTTTTACTATAGGCAGTTTTGTGTCCGGAGCCATATCTTGAAAGTGCATTGGCGGATTTCATTGAAACTTGGTATGAGTATATATCCTGCGCCAGAGGCGGAGGGATATTGTTTTTGCGCTGTCCGTCCGGCTGTCCGTCCGTCACTTTTTTGTCCGGAGCCATATCTTGGAAGTGCTTTGGTGTATTTCATTGAAACTTCGTATGAGTATATATATATGCATAAGAGGATGATTCATGCCAAATGGCATTGTACACCATCGGTTAAAACCAGAGTTATGGCCCTTTGTATCTTGAAAAAATGCTTTTTACTATAGGCACTTTTGTGTCCGGAGCCATATCTTGGAAGTGCATTGGCGGATTTCATTGAAACTTGGTATAAGTATATATCCCGCGCCAGAGGCGAAGGGATATTGTTTCGGCGCTGTCCGTCCGGCTGTCCGTCCGTCACTTTTGTGTCCGGAGCCATATCTTGGAAGTGCTTTGGTGTATTTCATTGAAACTTCGTATTAGTATATATATGCATAAGAGGATGATTCACGCCAAATGGCATTGTACACCATCTGTTAAAACCAGAGTTATGGCCCTTTGTATCTTGAAAAAATGCTTTTTACTATAGGCACTTTTGTGTCCGGAGCCATATCTTGGAAGTGCTTTGGCGGATTTAATTTAACATTGAATGTTTTTGTGGAAAACGCACGACTTATTAATTCACCTAAATAAATTTTGAAGGCTCAAGAACCTTCCTATGTCTTAGTTTTGAGTTATTGTCCTCCGTCCGTCCATCTGTCAGTATGTTCATCCGTACGATTTGCACCCATCCTCAAACAAAGCATATGTTGAGGGGGATATCAATTCTACGAATTTGCTTGTTTTGATAATATTTAAAGTGTAATTTGGTTCAATATTTTTTTTAAATGCACATGACTCATTTGAGTAAATGCATATACTTCACATTCCTTATTTTATCAGAAATATTTTTTTTGCCAAAACACTCCAATGTTGAGTTTGTAACTATGTATTTTTGGTAGTCAGTAGTTGTTTCTGTTTTAGATTTGTTGGTCTGTTGTTGTTGTAATTGCATATAAGGCTCCAAATAACTTTTTAACTGTTAAAGGCGAGGAGGCTGTAGAGCACCACAAGGCAAAGAAGGAAAAAATGCCGACACCCACTGCCAGTACTCCAACCACCAAGGCAGAGCTGTTCAGCATGATGCCTGCTGACTTGGCCGGTAAGCAATTGCGGGAACAGTCTGCCCGCCTTCGACCTCTGAGACCAAACCTTGCTCACGCAAAGTTTTCCCCCAGGAAGGAAATGAGCCATGATGTGCTTGTGTGGGAGGTTGAACAGATGGAGGCTGCTAAAAAAGGTCATTAACTTCTAATGCAAAATAACTAGTTATTTAAATACTTAAATCTATTTTGCAATAATAAACTGAATACATTTACTGTATTCTTTACATAATCAAAATGACTTTCAAGTGGAAGAAATATGTTGATACTCGTAATTTGTTTTTTTAGCCGGATTTTTTTCGAAAAAATCTCGGCTTAAAGATTGATGTTGTCGGGCGGGCGGGGGGGCAGACGGGCGGGCGGGGTGGCGGCGTGCTCGAAAATGTTAAAGTTCTTATTTCATGGTATAACTTTGGTATGCTTGGACCTAGAGTCTTCAAACTTGACATGAAGGTTGGCCAGGATTAACAGATGACCACTGGTCATTTCAAGGTCATTCATTTGAAGGTCAAGGTCACTGTGACCTTCAATATAAAAAATGTTAAAGTTGTTATAACTTTGGTATGCTTGGACCTAGAGTCTTGAAACTTGACATGAAGGTTGGCCATAACTAGTTAGTAACCACTGGTCATTTCAAGGTCATTCATTTGAAGGTCAAGGTCACTGTGACCTTGAATGTAAAAATGTTAAAGTTCTTATTTCATGGTATAACTTTGGTATGCTTGGACCTAGAGTCTTCAAACTTGACATGAAGGTTGGCCAGGATTAACAGATGACCACTGGTCATTTCAAGGTCATTTATTTGAAGGTGAAGGTCTCTGTGACCTTTAATATAAAAATGTTAAAGTTGTTATAACTTTGGTATGCTTGGACCTAGAGTCTTGAAACTTGACATGAAGGTTGGCCAGAACTAGTAAGTAACCACTGGACATTTCAAGGTCATTCATTTGAAGGTCAAGGTCACTGTGACCTTGAATGTAAAAATGTTAAAGTTGTTATAACTTTGGTATGCTTGGACCTAGAGTCTTGAAACTTGACATGAAGGTTGGCCAGAACTAGTAAGTAACCACTGGACATTTCAAGGTCATTCATTTGAAGGTCAAGGTCACTGTGACCTTGAATGTAAAAATGTTAAAGTTCTTATTTCATGTTATAACTTTGGTATGCTTGTACCTAGAGTCTTCAAACTTGAAATAAAGATTGGCCAGTACTAGAAGATGACCACTGGTCATTTCAATGTCATTCATTTGAAGGTCAAGGTCACTGTGACCTTAAATGTTAAAATGTTAAAATTGTTATAACTTTGGTATGCTTGGACATAGAGTCTTCAAACTTGACATGAAGGTTTGCAAGCACACTTAGATGACCACTGGTCATTTCAAGGTCATTCATTCTAAGGTCAAGGTCACTGTGACCTTGAATGTAAAAATGTTAAAGTTCTTATAACTTTGGTAGGTAAAAATGTTAAAGTTCTTATTCCATGTTATAACTTTGGTATGCTTGTACCTAGAGTCTTCAAACTTGACATAAAGGTTGGCCAGTACTAGAAGATCACCACTGCTCATTTCAATGTCATTCATTTGAAGGTCAAGGTCACTGTGACCTTCAATGTTAAAATGTTAAAATTGTTATAACTTTGGTATGCTTGGACCTAGAATCTCAAACTTGACGTAAAGGTTTGCAAGCACACTTAGATGACCACTGGTCATTTCAAGGTCATTCATTTCAATGTCATTCATTTGAAGGTCAAGGTCACTGTGAACTTAAATGTTAAAATGTTAAAATTGTTGTAACTTTGGTATGCTTGGACCTAGAATCTCAAACTTGACGTAAAGGTTTGCAAGCACACTTAGATGACCACTGGTCATTTCAAGGTCATTCATTTGAAGGTCGAGGTCACTGTGACCTTGGATGTAAATATGTTAAAGTTGTTAATACTTTGGTATGCTTAGACCTAGAGTCTTCAAACTTGATATGAAGGTTGGCCAGAACTAGTAGATGACCACTGGTCATTTTAAGGTCAAGGTCACCGTGACCTTGAATGTAAAAATGTTAAAATTCTTATTTCATGGTATAACTTTCTTATGCTTGGACTAAGTTTATTTTCTTACATTTGATAATGAAATTGATGGAAACTTCAAACAATATGTTACTAATTTGCTAATAAAAAAATTGAGATCAAACTTTCCTAATTGTCAATTCAAGTTCATATTTGTGACCTTAAATGTTATTGTTGTTCATGTATATGCATGCATTCAAAACATAACACAAGGTTTGCTCATGCCTTGAAAAGTACTTACATTTCATTTTGACCTTTGAACAATATTTCAGTAATTTAAGTATTGCATTGACAAAAACACGAAAGGTACTTTCCTGTCATTTAAATCAAAAATCCGGCTTCAATGCGGTCATCTCCGACCGCGGAACTCTTGTTTACAACTATTTCTGCAATAATTAATAATCATTTTCAATGTCATTTATTTGAACAGTGGTGCTGATGTTTATCCAACAAGAGGTAATAAACTATATATCCGGTGTCTGTGATACCTTTTCTGTGAAATTATATTATCTTTGGCTTTTTGTTCTACTATATCTATAGATAGCTGATGTTGGTTGTTGTCTTAGTAATAAACACGTAGCTGCTATACTGATAAATTTTACCTGCTCATTGTGTTTCTATTTTTAATAACGGTTTCACCTCAAGTCATAATTTCAAGGTTTTTCTGTCACGCCTTTTTATTTAACAGATTTTTACCTTTATATATTTTTTAACCTCACAAAACACTTTTCTTTCTTGCTTTTTTTGCTTGCCTTTAATTGCTTATTGATAGCCTTTCATTTTATTTCTAATATGCTATTACTTCTTCATAGTTTTTAATTATTTTCATCATTCATCACTACAATCACACTAATTATTTATGTCATTGAAGTGTCACTAACTGGAATGAATTAATATTTCTTAACCTTAATGCCAAAATTTCTTTTTATATTAAATATAATGTTAAGTAAAAAGTCTTTACTTCTATTGTAATTTGATGTATAAATTACAATACTGAATTGTATTCAAAAAGTTGTTTATTGAAAACAAATTATTAAATTAAATGGTTTAGACATTATACATTATATAAATAAAATAACTATTGATTAAAATATATTATTTTATAGACAAAATAATTTACAAATATATCTTGTTAATGGTTTGGAGCTTCTTCAGTGAGTTTTTCTTTAGTGCCAACTAGTGCACAACAGCAACCTGCAACCAAGCCACCACCAGCTACCATCACTGCCTCTCAGTCTGTATTGACAACCAACCCCCCCTGGAGAGCCCTGTAGAGAGTCGCTAGATGTGGGCCATGGCAAGACAGTTAAGCTGCCACCAGCTGCCACAACGGTCACTTTGCGGACAACCAAGCCCCCTGGAGAGCCTTGTTAAGGGTTGTTAGATGTGGAGCAACCTTCTGCCTTCACAGAATAGATGAAGCCCACAGTAACAGGTATTAATTATTTTAATTAACAATAGGTTCTCTCATTTAGATAACAGCATAAATTACAAAAGAAGTTATTGAGAAAAATGATACTTATGGATAATTCTAACACGGAACGCGACTTGTTTTCTATAGACAAAGAAGGAAATCAAGTGTGGGATATCTGCAATAAATTATGGGCGGAGCTTAATGTTTCGAAAATAGTTCCAAATAAATGAATAAAATATTACAGTAAAATGCACGTGCTCAAATGTGCTCTAAAAGAAAAGTAATAAATGTAGAATGTATATAAGTGTAATAAAACAACAAATGGTATATTTGGTGATAAGTGGCATAACCACGCCTGCAAAGAATGTTAGATCTATTTGTTAAAAATCAAAATTAAGGAAACATTTATAGCATGTCAGCTTTTCAGTAGCATCAATAAACGTTACATCATTTAGTTTCTACGATTGTTGTTCTCAATGAAAGTGATGTCATTCGCAAATATTTATGAATTAAAACGACGTCATATGTTTGTACAATTCAGGGCTCCCCCTAGCCCAAAAAATTCTGTAGCCAACATTTTAGCCAAATGGATTTTTTGTAGCCAAATTTTAGAAACTGTAGCCAAAGTTTTAGCAAAGCATTCAGAACCATCTAGTCTACAGGGATGTAAAAGAAGAAACTGCAAAAGGAAGCTTTAATATGTTTATAACTATAATCATCAGGGATAATATTTCCCGCAACATCAAACGGTCTTGATATAAAATGGGGAAAAGGTATCCGAAAATTTATGTCTGAAATCCTCATGACAAATTACGTTAAAATGTATACCGATTTTTGCCATTCATGAAGGTGGTATAATAAATGTACAAGTAAAATTCCCTTAGGCATTTTTTTTAAACGAAACATACGAGTTTTATCAACTGGTTTTATCATTTTTATTTCAATGTTGTTTCGTGTGCTGATTTATCAGACTTTTTTTCATCGTTGTCAATATTCTGTGTAAGTCTATACCGATGTTTTAAATAGTTGTCGACTCGATAATAGCTTACAAACATGCACTGAACCAAACAAAAGTCTGTGCGTAGGTTGGCTACTGACCATAACTCAACCAAATGATTAAGGAATAATTCGTGTACGGTCAAGTTTGTTGTCAAATAACCCACCTGTGATAGTTTAGATGCGTAGGGATTAAATCACGAGTGCGAAGCATTTGAAACCACGCATCTAATTTTCCGGTAGTGGGTTATTCAACAACAAACTATAAAGTACACAAATTATTTCGAATCTAACACGGTTTTACCAAAGATTTATACAATGAATATTATTTTTCTTGGGTACTATTTTATGTAAAGTTCCGCGCATAAAAATAACTTTCGGCTGTTCTGTCGATCAGATCCGCGACTTACATTCATGATTATATTACCAGAATATTACGCTGGTGGAAAATGTATCGGCATGTTTTGTTTAGTTACAGCGCGTGCCATTGTGTGACTAAGTTGATAATTCGCTAACGGCTTTTACTCAAATTGATTGAATTCGGCAGCAATCTTTAATCAGATGTAATTGTTTATTTAAGCCGATAAGATCAACGGTTACACCATGGTTTTGTTTCACACCAGTCAGTTTCCTTTGTCTCGATATCTGGTTCTGACAAGTGTTAATGCAGACTGCGTATCAATTTTTCTGGTCAATAACACAGCGATGTATTAAAGCACAGTCTACAGCTGAAAGAGTTTACTATCTGGGATGGCATTTGTCAAGGTTACAATACACTAAATACTTTTGGTGTTCAATGCTATACCCTCTAAAAACAAAATCTTAATTTATTTGAAGACACAATTCTCTGTACGGGCACTTGCCATGACTTTATTTTTTAATATTTCTGTGTTCATGTGGTAGGGAAAACATTGTTGTATACTACAAATTCCCTGTTTTGCTTTTAGGTTGGAGACTACATAAGACTTTGACAGTTGGCGGGAAACCATCATCAACTGGAGAGATGCCGGTAAAAAGATGGCCATAAAACAGTGACCGCTGATTCGCATTGAGTTCTTTCTTACATAATGGATGACCTATGTTTTTTATTGTTTAAATCATTGCGGCTTGGAATGCACTTTAAGAAAAGGTATGGTTATGGGGGTGTCTACGCGCAAAAGTTTGACTTTATTTTTTGTTAAAGTTATTGCTTTTACATTGAATTTGTGCAAGAAATCTTTTGGTATGTTGTGACCTAAACTAACTTATGATAAAAATGAAATATCATCTGCCAGTGCAAAATATGACTGGGAAAGCAGAATTTTGGTCATTTCTTAGCAAAAGGGAAGAAAATAAGTGCATTAAATGCATGAATTCAGATTATTTGACCTGGAATAGTTGTTTTTCAAGTTGACCCCCCACCCTTATATAGTGGAATAAGGGCTAAATTGCTTTCCGACTTTAATTCAACCGCATATTGGTTGACCGTGTCGCGTTAATGTGTTACATGAAGTTAGAATTCAACGCCAGGGACTCCGTGATCGAGTAAGGCAACTAAAGCTTTTGCGAAAAGCATGAACATTCAAACAGAGCCCCATTTCACCGACATGGAATGTCAGGCATTTTTACAGTATGGACAGTGCAGCAGATGCTTAACTGAGCCAGCCTTCATATTTAGTACAATCATGAATTTAGCAAGCTTTATCACTTCATATTATTCATAAAAGTACACTTAAAATACATAAATGCATGTTTTTGTTTCATTTTTTTATCTTTTTCTATTGGGTATTTTGACTTTTTCAGGTAAAGGAATGTCTGCGACTAAGTCAAGGGCCACTGGATAAGGGTTGTTGATGGCAAAACAGGTAATAATATCATTTTGTTATCATGTAAACAAGCAAATAAGCATATGTATGATGCTTTAGGTGTGAATGACTGTCATAATCAGGTTTGTGGTCACTCACACCCTTGCTGTCATGTAATTCTCCTTGCAGTTTGTATTGATAGTTCCGCGTCCTGACATGTAAAGCTCGTGCTTTGTTGGCAACTGAAGTTGGCACTTAACAGGTTTATCCTTGTTCCTGAGCATGTATGCAGTACAGCTGAGTTGATTTGCTACTTGTAACCCTACAATAAGCTTGTTTTTGGTATTGTTTTCTCACAATATGCTTATATTCATGGTTCCGGCTTAAAAGGGTGTCGCGCCTTACTTAAACATAGGATTGTTATAGCAAGTGTCCCCTTCATCATTTACTTTAGAGGGATCTTTTTGACAAAATTTGGCACTTTCAGCAACTTGTTTTGTTTTTTATTTGGTACATGCTTCTCTCATTCAGTGATTTAATGACAGTATTGTCCTTATTCGTTTTTCTTTGCATAGAAAGGTGACATGAATCATCGATATTTGTTGTGTTGAGAATTCTGCAGGAAGCTGTGTCCCCAAAAGAAGTACTAGAAACCCCTTTCAGGACACTGCCTTGATCTGAACTGCCTTTCTACCCCTGTTACTACATGGAACATCATTGCTAAGCTTATAATGCTTGCCTACATATGTGTATTTTGTTCAATTCAACTTTTCCTTCCAGCTTAAACCCCCCCCCACACACACACACACACACACAAATGAGCATTGTATTCTTTCGTTTGGTTACAAACTCCCATTTGGACCAGATTGCCACCATAAAAATAGCCTAAAGTACTTATTTTGTGTCCAAAATATGAAAATTTGTATTGTCTTGAACCTCTAAATGAGAGCTGGCAATGCATATTGACCATCTGCTGCAGTTAAAAGGCACCCATGACATTATATGCTAGAATATTTCATTGGCGGCTGGTAAATAAATGGGCACCGATTGACAAGGCGCTTTCAAGATTTTACACTTTTATTGGTGTGAAATAACAAGTTATTGGAAGCTTATTGATTTCTACACTTCAAAGTATCTTTGATCTCTCATTTTGACTAATTAGTTTATTGTCTTGGATGAAATTGGATTGTTTTTGCTTTGAAATTGGCATTTTTGGGATGATTAAAAAAAAACACACAAAAAAGACATTATCAAAATTGCTTAGATGGAAAATATCTAACAAATTCATTCTTTCCCCACCACACATTAGCCCCACTTGCATGTCTATTTGGTTTGTTTTGGTATTTTATTGCAGATATTGAACACAACAGCTTTAAATCTTAAAAGGGCAGTTAAGCTTTAACAGGCCTAATATCGCCTTCTTCGGACTGAAACACCCGCGTGTGAAAAAATGATACAGAATGGCCAAATGGACAGCTAATCCAGCCAAACTTAATATATTGGTGCAATATGGATGGGAAGATAATAATATGAAAGAAAAACACATTTCAGTCAAAATAAATTTCTCTTATAGGTTACAATACACTAAATACTTTTAGTGTTCAATGCTATACCCTCTAAAAACAAAATCTTAATTTATTTGAAGACACAATTCTCTGTACGGGCACTTGCCATGACTTTATTTTTTAATATTTCTGTGTTCATGTGGTAGGGAAAAACATTGTTGTATACTACAAATTCCCTGTTTTGCTTTTAGGTTGGAGACTACATAAGACTTTGACAGTTGGCGGGAAACCATCATCAACTGGAGAGATGCCGGTAAAAAGATGGCCATAAAACAGTGACCGCTGATTCGCATTGAGTTCTTTCTTACATAATGGATGACCTATGTTTTTTATTGTTTAAATCATTGCGGCTTGGAATGCTCTTTAAGAAAAGGTATGGTTATGGGGGTGTCTACGCGCAAAAGTTTGACTTTATTTTTTGTTAAAGTTATTGCTTTTACATTGAATTTGTGCAGGAAATCTTTTGGTATGTTGTGACCTCAAGAAAATAATCGTTTGGCGAAAACGTCCGGCGAACGATTTTTTCTTTTGAACAATTTTTTTCCTGACAAAAATCGTTCGCCGGACGTTTTCGCCAAACGATTATTTTATTCGCCGAATTTGCTAAATTTTCGCCATTGGCTAATCTGGCGAACGGCAGCGGGAGCCCTGCAATTCAATGACGTCACTAAATAGTGAACTTTGTACATAGAAGGGGGGAGTATTAAACAATATAGTTCACGTCCAAAAGCTTGAACCAGATCAATCAGAATGGTGTTAGAATCAAAATAATATTTTTCTTTGATGGTTTGTAGTCGAATAACCCACAGTAAGGAGTATAGATGCGTAGGAATTAAATCACGAGTGCAAAGCATGAGTGAGTTGATAAAACGCATCTATACTCCTTACTGTGGGTTATTCAACAACAAGTGATTTGATAAAACGCATCTATACTCCTTACTGTGGGTTATTCAACTAGAATAGAATATTATTTCTTAACTCATATTTTTCATGTGAAATCAATTACTGGAACAATGGCTTGCAAGTATCGATGTTTTAGCTTATGTGCCTGTTCCTCCCAAATCATGACACTGCAAATTCCAAACACTCAAAATAAGTAAATATTAGATATTACACAGACACTGTTCTTTAATTCCAGAATTTCCCTTCATCGAGAGCTGGCGAGCCTGTGTGCCAGAGGTGGACCAGCAGTGGATTTAAAGATGTTTCGGATATCAGCTGTTCCTATGGATCCCACAGCGGTTATGTAGGATGGCGCTGACCTGTCCCTTCTGCAGGGTGACCCATCTTACCAAGCAGGGTCTGTACCGGCTGACCAGGATGGTGCTGGACATAGATTCTTTTTACATTCTACAACTGAGTATTTGCACTGAATCAAGTGCAAGAAGAATCAGATAGGCTGGAGTGATGCCATATTGGACCAGCTTGACCCGGCTACCTGGTCTTTGTTTCCAGTACAGATGATGTACCATAGCGCATGTGGCAATCGTGTCATATACTTGTTGCCCCAGAGAAGCTTAGGTAATCATGACTGTGTTAAGCTAAAAATGTTAATATATTGTCCACAAATGAAATTCACATTACGTGTAACTGAATTCACTCTGTCTGTCGATCAGTTAGTCACTCAGTCTCCATAAAATGGTGTAAGTTTTTGGATGGAACTCTTTCTCCATGTCTATCCTACTCTTCTTATTGTTGTATAAAACAAAGAATTGACATTAACCAACCACACACATGTGAAGATTTAAAATGTTCTTTCAGGTAACAGTCTCAGAAGCAGATCACCGAGCTGCACAATTTACGTTGGACAAAGCAACAACTGCAGTACATGAGCGACTGTGCTTTGTACCGCAAGTCTGTGCAGTTAAGTTAATTTTGACAACAACTTTCGAAGAACCCCCCCACACTACCCATTACGAACATACCAGTGGTTTCTTCATGTTTATCAGCAGGAGGTTTTATCTCGGTCGGAAGAGGTCAAGGCGGCAGTGACATCCATCTTTGGTCGGGTATTAAAGATGGACTCTACTAAGAAGGTATGAATGGATGGAAGATATTGAAGAATGCTCTTTAAATTATAGCTAAGACAGTAATTTGTTTCACTGATCAAAACTGTGTAATCATAATTCATCACTATTCGACCATAGTTAAATAATAACTTTGAGTACTTAGTAGCAACACTTGTTGATTGCAAATTACATAAAACGTCATAAGTTCTATTTAAGAATAGTATATCAATTAATGAAATTTTTAAATAAATTGTAATGCCTTATTCAAAATAGACACAATAACCTTTGAATAAAATTACCATTGTATTTTACAATTATTTTACAATAATTTCAAGTAACCAAGAAGCTGGCGGGTGAAGCTGCTCGGACAGCTGCGTGGTCCACTTACGTGGGTAATGAGTATGGCCAGGTACTCATGAGTGTCATGACAGCCATCGAAGGGTGTGGGCTCGAGGAGATGGTGTCAGGCATCATAAGACACTATTCAGAGGCTGGTGTTTTACCGCCAGTCCTGCTGTATGTGGACAGCAACTGTTGCGGGAAGTCCGCACTGATGGACATTTTCAGGAGTGCTTGACCTGACCTTGTCGTGCGATTGGACATGTGGCACTTCATGCGGCATCTTGCTGTAGGGGCCACAAAAGGCAACCACAGACTGTACGCTACATTCATTGGTCAGCTTTCAGCCGCCATCTTCCAGTGGGACAGGGTCGACCTGAATCTCATTAAGTCAGCAAAACGGGAAGAACTTATTCATTCCAACATCCGAAACCCCTCTGACTCAGATATCCAAGCCCGTCTAGACCGGAAGGAGTTGTCCCTGCACTGTCGTCGAATGACTCAAAGCACAGAGGTCATCACGGAGAGGATCCAGGCTGTCTTGGAGTTGTTCGATGGTGACTCTGGAAGGGATACCATGGGTGTACCACTGCTTCATCATGAGCGTATCTGGGAGCTCTGGAAACAGCAGCAGTGCATGTTGAGTGCCTCCAGGACCCTAAAGGTGTACAGCTTTACACTCAGACAGGCACACTGAAGAAGGGGGTGTGGTGTTGCCTGTGTATCGCTGTGCGCGAGGATCTACCTCCTTAAGAGTCTTTCCATCTGCACTTACAGCGATTCATTCCTGGTAAGTTTTATTTTACTGTTTGGTATTTAAGGTATTAATATATATATATATAACGCTTTTATAGCCTTAAAGCTACATTGTTACATGTATACAGAATAAAACCATATTTGTTTCATGTTACTACTCCTTAAATATGAACAATATACCAGAAACTTGTGCGTGTAATATTAAATACATACACTCTTGTTGAATACATAACTCTGTAGAATAGTGTAACAATCTTTATCTAGAAATTTATATGTGATTGTTCTGCAGGAACCAGTGCTAGCGCCAGCAACTTCCAGACTTACCTGCTGGAGGGCCTGATGCGCTGGAACGAAGACAGACAGATTGCTGCAACTAGCACTGAGAAGGAAACTGTTTTGTATGACGCACGGTTGAAGACTGCCACTAGCAGACTGAGTCAGGAGCTCTTCAACAAGAATATTTTCCCTACATTCCAGCCTCCAAACAAATACACTGGTAATTTGAATTTCTATAAGCTATTTTTCTTTCACAAAATTCTCAGACATGTTTAATATATTAAACCAGCTGTACATTGTGGAGTAAATCGGCTTAACTATAATTTTTATGAGCATTTTATTCCTTTTCATTGCTTGTGATGGTTTGGCGCGTCTTTAAACCGGTTTAAATCCCCTATGTTTTCTACTGACCATGATTCCAAGGTGGTGACCACAGCTTTAACAATTTTAATGCCTTATGTTGTGCTCTATGTATTGTCCTGTATTTAATATGCTGTAAATAAAATACTAGCCATTATAATGTTTCTGGACATTAGTTATTCCTATATATTTTATTTAATGAACGATCTTTTCTAGTGTTAACATAATTGTGACTTGAAATAACTATTAATGTTAATATAATAAATATGCTTTAAATGAAGTAGTTTACTTTGAACATTATATCAAATTATTTCTTATTGCGTTTTAAGTTCTTCTTTGGTTTACAGGAGAGCTGATAGGTATTGAATACCTCTACAGCCAAACTGGTAAGCCTCTAGGTGCTCAAGACCCTGTTAGTGAGACCGAGTCTGATGCCAGCCTCTTGGATGAGGGCTTTGAGGAACCCGGGGCCATGAATGATGATGATCCAACCATCCAGATAGAGGACTCATTCCTACCTGCTTTGAGTCGTGAGAGGGCTAAGCAGTTCATGCAGCAGAACAGGCCGTCTCAATCAGGTACTGAGGTAGTAGAGTGTACAGAATACCTAACATACTCAGTAGTTGACACTTTCATAATTTAATTATTATACTTATTATGCCCCCCTTTGAAGAAGAGGGCTATATTGCTTTGCTCATGTCGGTCGGTCGGTCGGTCCGTCCACCAGGTGGTTGTCATACGATAACTCAAGAACGCTTGGGCCTAGGATCATGAAACTTCATAGGTACATTGATCATGACTCGCAGATGACCCCTATTGAGTTTGAGGTCACTAGGTCAAAGGTCAAGGTCACGGTGACTCGAAATAGTAAAATGGTTTTTGAATGATTACTCAAGAATGCATACACGGCCAACAGGGCACACTCTGAGCAATATTACTGAAGCAACTGGTCTGTAATCCTAAATCTATAATTATCAGTCCAATGAAACATCATCCTTTTAGTAAAATACAGTGGATCAGTAAAAATATTATTAGAATATGAGATTTTTTGTATATTTTGTTTATTAAATATTGTGTTAATGTTTAATTTTGTTGATTAATATAAATATAAGCAGGACAGGGAAGGTAATACACTATTATATCTTTCTTATATACAGGGGAAACAAATGCAATAAGTTTAAATTTATTGTTACGGCATTTGCCTCCCTTGTAATATATTTACTACTACTACTACTACTACTACTACTACTACTACTACTACTACTACTACTACTACTACTACTACTACTACTACTACTACTACTACTACTACTACTGCACCACCACCACCACCACCACTGTTAAATCAGAAGTAAGTGATGTTAGGGAAGTCCTTTTAGTAGATGTCATAATTAAACAAAACTATTCTGCTTATTTGAAGAGTTGTTTGGGAATGCTTTGGATGCAGAGCAGATGAAGAAAGTTGTGCAAAGAAAAAGTCAAGCTAAGCACAAAACCCCACCTACAGCAACTGGTGTTTGTATTGGAACAGTAACAGCAGCTACTGTTACAATACCTGTAGCTACTATCACATCGTCATCTGCTGCAGCTACAGTAACATCATCTTCAGTAGCAGCTACAGCTACATCAGTTATGGCTACCAGTTCTGAACTAGTTGAGGATCAAGCTGTGGTAGGTTTTGATGAATTATGTATTCTAATAAACTAGTCATTCTGTCCTCAAACTAGCACTCATTTTAATTGTACATTACCATGTTGATTAATAATGGAAACGCTCCTACTCACTATTTATGTTGACATCTTTGCGTATTTATGGTTACGTCTATATGTACATTGGTATTTTTTAATTGTGAGAAATGTGCAAAATAATGATATTGTTCATTTTTAATGCTCTTCTTTTTTTTATTAATAAATTTCTAAACTGAGTATCTGTTCTTTCAGGATTCGGTTGGACCAGACAGGGTTCCAGGTTATGGTCATGTGATGGCGTTGCAGAGTATTTGTTTAACTTGAAAGACAAGGAAACTAAGGCCATTACCAATGCCGAAGCTGACCACATCATGAAGCTGTGGTCTAAGATGTCTCCTTACGACCAGTCACCAACAAAGTATAAGGACCGACATCAGACCCCGCTGATCAAAGGACGCTTCAAGGCGCCAAAGACATCCCGAATACAGTTGATTCCTGGTGTCCAGAGTGTCAAAAGGCAAGAAAACTAGACAACATCACATGACATTACTTCATGTTCCATTTGTCAATTTTTAAGCTAACAACTTCATCAGGATATAATAGCAAATAAGCAGCCATATACACATATAAAACCAATTAAAACTGTTTTATTAGCTCATCTATTTTTTGAAAAAAAAATGATGAGCTATTGGCATCACCTTGGCGTCTGCGTCCGGTTAAGTTTTGCGTTTAGGTCCACTTTTCTCAGAAAGTATCAATGCTATTGCATTCAAACTTGGTACACTTACTTACTATCATGAGGGGACTGGGCAGGCAAAGTTAGATAACTCTGGCGAGCATTTTGACAGAATTATGTGCCCTTTTTATACTTAGAAAATTGAAAATTTTGGTTAAGTTTTGTGTTTAGATCCATTTTATTCCTTAAGTATCAAAGCTATTGCTTTTATACTTGCAAAACTTACTAACTATCAGAAGAGGACTAAGCAGGCAAAGTAATGTAACTCTGACTGGCATTTTGACAGAATTATGTGCCCTTTTTATATTTGGAAAATTGAAAATTTGGTTAAGTTTTGTGTTTATGTCCACTTTATTCCTACAGTATCAAAGCTATTGCTTTCATACTTGCAACACTTATTAACTATCATAAGGGGACTGTGCAGGCAAAGTTATGTAACTCTGACTGGCATTTGGACGGAATTATGGGCCCTTTATACTTAGAAAATTGAAAATTTTGTTAAGTTTTGTGCTTTGGTCCACTGTACCCCTAAACTATCATAGATATTGCTTTCATACTTGGAACACTCGCTAACTATCATAAGGGTACAGTAAATGGACAAGTTGCATAACTCTGGTTGTCATTTTACGGAATTATGGCCCTTATTTGACTTAGTAACATTGAATATATGGTTAAATTTTGTGTTTCGATCCACTTCTAAAGTATCAAGGCTATTGCTTTCAAACGTCAAATACTTTCATGCTATCATGAGGTTACTGTACCTGGCAAGTTGAATTTTATCTTGACCTTTGAATGACCTTGACTCTCAAGGTCAAATTATTAAATTTTGCTATAACTTCTTTATTTATGATTAGATTTGATACTTGGACAAAACTACTCTTACTGACATACCACAATAGACTCCACCCAAACCATCCCCCGTGTCCTCCCCCCCCCCCCCGAATCCCCACCCGAATCCCCACCCAACCCCCCCCCCCCCCCCAAAAAAAATTTTTTTGGGGAAACGGTTAAAAACACAAATATATATTTTTATTATTTTATGTTTGAAATACCGCCCAACCATCGCACCCAAGAATACCCCCCCCCCTCCCCCCCCCCCCGATTTTTTTTTTTTTTTTGCATTTTTTTTTCCGCATTTTTGGAAGATAATGTAATAAATGTCCACGCCCCCACACTATACACCCCTCTTCACTCCACCCCTCCCTCCTTTGTGATTGAAATTGATTGAGAGCCCCTTCACCTTTAACAAGAAAATAGATGAGCGGTCTGCACCTGCAAGGCGGTGCTCTTGTTTTTATTATTGGTGCGACGTTATTAGTCATATTACATAAACAATGTTCTTTTACAAGTACAGATGTGCATTGGCCCCACACCTTGGTCCAGCCACGTAGCCTGACTGTTTCAGGTATCAGGAAGCCCTGCTGGTCAAGTTATGCGCTGCTTCCAGGTTCCACCACCAAAGATGACGTTCCCCAGGCACAGTGGCGGACTGTACTGGAAAAGTACAATTTAATTCGGGAGATGGTCTTCAACAGTCAGCGTGTAATTACAGTCAGCGTGTGATTCAAGACACACGCATTCAGCTGGCAGATATAAACCAGCGCACCTTGACAGCTTGGTAGGTATTTATTGACGAGTACATGTATACATACATATTATCATCATATTATAATATTATATGAACATTTATAGTCAATTTATCTATCACTTAATTTATGAATGCAATTTTTTTTAAAGATTATACTCAATTAACACAAGAATAACATATTATTGTTTCTCTGAAGAAATGCCATTTTCATTTAGTATTTGTCTGATTTCAGGTTCAGTGCTCGTGGAAAGCGCTGGGAGAGGACCTTGCTTGAACAGAGACTCGCCCTTCAGAGGGTTCCACTGGTAGCACCCGAGTCTCTGCCAGCGCCCATGAAAAGGCCAGTTGCCTTGGAGATGGGAACAACTGACCCACACAAGTTCCCCATCCAGAGCAGCACTAAAGGCGAGCTAACCAGAGTGCGAAGAAGAATTCTTCCACCAGAAGTGTGCTAGCCAGAAGTGCCTGTGCCAGTTGCACCAGCACCAACTGTGCAATTTGTGACTGCTCCTGCCCCTGACCTGGCACCGACATCGTCAATTTCAGCCCCAGCTGAACCTCACCTGCCGTACTCAACCAAGCACTACAGGAAGAGGAAGCTGGAGGCTGAGCAGGCAGGGGAGTTCCGGAGACAGTACAACAAGAAGCTGCCATACCGCAGCTGCAATAAATGTTTCGAGGACAGGAACACAGGAGGACATAAACAGTATTATGGACATTGGTGGTGTCCCTTTAAGTCCTCTGAAACTTATGAGGAGTTGATATATGCCCTTAAGGTGAAGGGCTATGGAAAAAAGAAAACTGAATAAATTAAAACATAAACAGTTAGACAAACATCACATTTTTCAATATCTGGACTAAATAATGTTCTCACACAGTGTTTTTTGGCTATTAACAACAAAAGGGTTAACATCAACCAAAGTAACGATGAAAAAAACATTCTGAATGCTGCTTAGCTTTTATTGAGTATTACTCACTGATTTATGCATTTGTGTTTTGCTTATATAAAAGCTAGAAGGTCCCAAGCCCTTATGGTACATGTCACAAGTGAAGTGACATCTGCCTTGAAAAGCAGAGGGAGAATGAATTGTGTTTATTAAGCTTAAAAACATGTATTTGGACTTTCTTGTATCAATACTTTTGTAATTATTTAATAAAGTTGACATATACTTGTAATTAATATTGCTGTTAATGGGAACATTCTCATAGTGTAAGCAAACACACCTCTCCATATGGAGAGGAAATCCAGGTTCAAATCCTGGCGGGGAACCCATATAAGCAGCAACTCCTATAATGTACATTTAAATCATACAAAGAAAAGTATTTGTGTATGGTTTTTAATATTCAAATTAAAATTTAGATTAAGATTTTTTTTTTGTTTTTTTCTATTACACAGACACAAACACAGTAATTATATGTTGTTTTACTTTTTGTGATTTATCATTAATATTAGGGCATCATCATGAGCTTCACATTATATCAGAGGTCCACAACAAAGGCCTATAACTCTGACCTGGCAATTTATCATAATATTGACCCTTTCTTACTTGACAAATAAAGGGTTGATTTGCAACAAATGTGCATCATTGTATCTACTACAGAATTCAATATTCATATCTTCAGGGTCATGCTATAAGGCAATTACTGATAAATATCCACGCTAATTAGGTCGAATATTACAACGTTTTGAGATAAAAGACAGCATATGTTGAGCAATACTTATGTGATGGTTTGGGTACGAATTTATAGGTACATAGCAAAAGGGTACGAATGTAAATATTTGGATTTTTTTTTTATTTTTAAAGTCTCAGTTGCACCATCCTAGATATACGTGATAATATGTAAAAATTGACATAATAGTGTGTTATTTTCCATCAAATTATATAATTTAATAAAAGGATTTATGGAAGGCCGGGATGTTAAAGATCTGGTTAAATGGTTTACACACAATCTATACATTTCTGCCATGCACGTCTGTGGCAAACCATCTCGTTTCAAGAAAATCATACCAAAACATCGAATAAACTATGGTTATACGCAAATACTAAAAAATGCATCGATTTTTAATCAAGAAAAATATAAACTAGCAATAAAAGGGACGCAAATATGAACGCTTTTGTTTTGCGGACAAATAACAAAATATAGAAAAGGAGAGCGTATTAATAAAAGAAAGGCACAACATTAAATATATAAGATTCATCAAACCCGATATATTTTGTGTATTCTGCAGAATGCGTCTTAAATTAAAGAAGTTAAATCGAACCACTAAACCGTATATGATATTTATATATAAAAAATAAACACTCGTTTGATGTGAAAGAAAGCCAAAAATGAAAGTACTACGATCAATGTGCGAATAAAAGTATAAATACATTTATAAATGTTAGCAAAACATGACATTTCTAAATGTTGGAAAATTATTCAATTAACAAAACAATAATAAAATTCCGGGAAAGCAACAACCTTCAGATGAGATTATCAAATGTTCAATAGTAAGACATTCTACAGCAAACAATAACAATTGGTTTAATCAATTAATATTCTTGTCTTGGTGCGAAGGGAAAAAGTGATAGTTTAAAGAAATTGACGTAAATGATGCCAACAATTATAAACGCATACCTGTATATGGATATTTTCACGGTTTTTGGCATGTGTTGAAGTTTTAAAAAATAAAAATGATGAAATAAATAAAATGATGTAAAAAGATAAATGTTAACATCGGATTTAAATAGCTCAATAATTAAACAAGAAAAAAATAAAGATAAAAAAGTTATCCTTAATTAGTCGCAAACAACTGACCATTTGAGTAAAAGACTAGAACTTTAACAACTCGCCCATCCGTAATCGTATAGTAAGTAATATGTTTATGTTATACTTTATATCAGCAATCATAGTACTGTCACAAAATATAATGATAACAAAAGAACTCGCCAAATTATTCCTTCGTAATGCTTAAAATTTTTAATGTTTTTAAATCGTCAAAATATGCAAATACTTTAATTTTGTAGAGCTTAGTAAATGTTCAGTATTACCGATTCATCGCAAAAATAAAAACTACAACGAAAATTTTGAAATCTGAAAAAAAAATCAATTTCGTCAATTAACCAAAACATCGTCGTGTTTTTATAGGGTGCATGCAAAGGATAACATCCGTAGTCTGCCATTCAGGTAAATTTAACATGTTTATGAAGTTTATTCATTATTTTCCTCAATTTGTCTCGAACGACGTCTGTTTAGTGAAGCAGTCACCCATAGCGTATATTTTATTTTATTCATTTTATTATTGTACATAGTAATTAAGATTAACGTTTTACACTATATATTGTGTATGTTACTTTTGTTGACAATATTGTTTATGTTATACAATTATAACAATGTTCATGGGTCATTTTGACCTAACATATTGTAGATATGTGTTATATCGGATTTGAATAAAACGTTTTTCGTCTTCTTATATAATTAATTTACTTTTAGATGCAAACAGAAAGTTCAAAGAAAAATATAATTTCCTTAAACAGATAATTCCTTCGTGCTAAATGGCGATAATTATGCCGGCTTTTATTACATAATTAACGGCTTTTATTTTTAAAAAAACTGAAATATCTATTACTCAAGGAAAAATATTGTGACTAACGAACAATTCATACTGTATGCGATAATTGGCGATAATTTTGCCGACTTTGAATATAAAATTCACGGCTTTTAAGTGGACTTATGAAAAAAGTAATGACTATTTAATAGATATGATAATTCTATTCAGCATTACTATTCAATGATAATATTAAATATTGTATGGCCTTTCTGGTATACCATGAGGCCTTTTTGGTTCACTTATGCGGCCTTTTTGGTGCGGCTTTTTTGGTAAACGGCCTTTCTGGTACTATACCTTTATGAAGGGGTGCATATGGACTGCCAGAGCCGCCATAGAAAAAATTATCAAAGGCTCTGAGAGTCCGTTTATATGGACTAGTCTCTCTTTTCTCTTTTCATTCAAATATATTTGAGTTTCGTTCAAACGCCAGCTGGTTACAACCACAACACTCAATTAAACTTTGAAAAATAATTAATTTATGCTTCTTTCAACAGAAATCATTACGTTTAGATATATGAACAAAATAATACAATGAATTTACCTGAATTACCAAAGTTGTTTGTGCTGTAACCAATTATGTAACGGTTATTCTTATCAATTTCATTTTTTTTTATGTAAGCTTTTGCATCGTCAAAACAATTAAATAACATTATTTTGTCTTCGTTGCGATTTCTCGCGTGGAGATTTCCAGACGCCAATTTTTAAAAACTACGACCAACTTTCGGTATCAGTCTCTTTACGGCAATTTTTTTGTTTCCTTACATTGTTGCCAAATTACCCATACGATACCATTGTGTCACACCGGTCTTACTGACCCGTGTGAATGCGCGCTAAGCATTGTGGGAAACGGACTTTTTTCCATCATGGCGTTGGTAAACATAATAAACACGGAAGTGAAAAATGGTAATTAATTATTATCAAAAACAGGCCCCATCAAACCGGGCCAGCTGTAATATATACATGGATGCAGTTTGTGCTTCAAAAGGAGCCACTTTTCATGTCAGTCTATTGTTTGTAAGAATAACTAAACACGTAACTTAGACTAACTAAACACGTTGCAAGACTGAATCTTCGAAATAGTAAATAAATCAAAATCATAAATATTTATAATTAAATACCTGCTGAAATTTGAGAACGTAAACGATTTAAAATAAACGCTGTGAACATTACAAAGAATCTTACATGTAGGCCTCATGTGTGAGAGGATTAATCAGGGATAAAATAAATGGAGTTCAAAGGATCTAACATTTTGAGGAGGACGTCATGGTATCTTGGACATTTGGCACTTTCATATATTTATTTAGTAGATACTGAAAATGCTGAATGTGCTAATTGCAACATCAAAGACGAGCAGGTGAGATTTTTACAGCTTTACTTTTCTTGACATAATGTTGTATGTTATCCATTTCATTTATATGGCGCTCTAGTCTTATTTATAAGACGCGCAAAGAATTTAGAGATACTTTTTATATGGGCTAAATTCTTTGCTCCAAATATTACCCATATAAAAAGTAGCTTAATATTTAAGATCTTCAAAAATTTGGACTAATGGCGCTCAATTTTAGCTCGGCTGTTTTCGGGGAAAACCCTAGGTATTGTCATAGCTTGTCGTCAGATGTTCGCGTCGTGTTAAAACCTTTACATCGGCTCTAAAATCAAAGTGCTTCCACCTATAACATTGAAACCTCACATGTATATGCACCGTGATGATTTCTTCACACCACACCCATTTTGGGGTCACTCGGTCAAAGGTCAAGGTCACTAACCTCTAAAAACTCTTTTTATAAATTTAATTTATTCAAAACTGCACCGCAGCCTAGCTTGGCACCCATAATGTGGTGCTCTTGTTTATATATAATTTTTAAAATGTATTAATAACCAGAATAGTTTATGCATGTATAAATAAAAAGATACAGCCATGAACAGTGTGTTTTAATTTTTAATAAATATGCTTTGATTGCGTATATGCAAAACAATGAAGTCCATATATTGTTAACTGATTTTTAAAATGTTGAATGTCACACATTACGTACCAGTCCGTTTATGTACCGGCACTTTATGTACCACTATCTGACACTTTATGTACCATATTTATAATACAAAGAGATAACTAATTTAATATGAATGTGTGTTATTGATGAAATGTATTTTGTACGATAGTATTTATGAATTTAGACTTATATATTGGCCATAGATTTTATATTTTGTCATATTGTCTAAGTGTCAGTAATTGTCTTAGTTTAATTTATTAGCCCAAGTACATGTAGTACTTAATAAATGATTTATTAGTCTTACCTGAAATTGAAGTAAATTATAAAAATTCATTTGTCTCTTATCTTATCCTGACTAAGGATTATAAAGTCTAAAATGTTTGTATTATATTGTATAATTGAAATGTGATACTTTGAAGAGAAGATAGAATGACCTTAATGTTCAAACTGTAAAAAATCAAATTATTTCCTTCTTTAGACTTTAATCATGTTTTGAGAATGACCTTTATTCATTAGGACTGCTATGAATGAATGGACAATAACACCTATATTTTATGTAGGTGGTAAATAAAGTTTCAAAGTACTGGTAGCACATAAAAGGTCTGGTACATGTACATAAGGTATTACACCCTAAAATGTTCATGGTATCAGTGTTTAAATAATGTAGTGTTTCTTATTATGTATTGCTTAGGTTGTTTTGTTTCAAATTTCAAATCTGCATTTATTTTAAAGCATTTTCAGTCATTTTGTGAATTCCATGTTTTTTGTAATAAGGTGAATTATGTTGTCCATGGCGTTAAATATTAATTCATGGTCGCTATGGTGTAGAGAATGATGTCAGCTGGGCATGGGTTCGATCAATACTCTGGGAGTTCTCATTATCGTCTCCATGGACAACAAGTTCTGGTGTACCAAGTACTGAAGTAGTAGTAGTAGTAGTAGTAGTGGTGGTGGTGGTGGTAGTAGTAGCAGTAGTAGTAGAAGTAGTAGTAGTAGTAGTAGTAGTAGTAGTAGTAGTTGTAGTAGTAGTAGTAGACTAGTAGTAGTAGAAGTAAGATCAGTAGTAGTAGTCGTAGTTGTTGTTCTTGTTGTAGTAGTAGATAATTAATTAATTAGTAGTAGTAGTAGTAAGAGTTGTTATGGTTGTGTTTGTATTTGTATTGAATTCTGATAATACAACACAATGATGCTGCTGCTAACGATGATGATGATGAATATGATAATGCTGCTGCTGATTGTAATGATGATTATATGATGGGACTTTGGTATTATAAAATTTGTGAGGTTCAAACACAAAACCTGTTGGATAATAAAACTTCTCATTTTATGACAAAAGAGCTAGATTGTAGAGTAAAAAATAAGTATCAAATTCCCTAATAGGAAAGCTACCATTAAAGGACCATGACTTGTGGGCTTCATCAAAAGCAATGCATGAAACAGTTATATCTCTTTCAAATGCACTCAATATTGCTGTGCCAGTTGATATGCTCAGAAATGCTTCTGGATGGGCATACATCAATGAGTACTTTCCTTCAGTTATTTCTTCTAAAGACACATTAACAACACTGTCGCCCTTAGCAGGAATTCCGGACGCGCCCCCTAAGATATTCCCTCCCCAGACATTTCCCCCATTTTAGTTTCAGTGCTTACATTACCCCCCCCCCACCCCACAATAAATTTATAATGGTTTGGTTGAAGTATAATCTTGATTTATTATCAAAATGATTATTTTGCTTATGTGATCTTATGTAATTAACTTTTTATATGAAGCAGCTTGTTTGTTGTTTTCTTTGGATTAATCATTCATTATTTTTGTAAAACTGTTTAAGAAGTGCATGTAAATCATTAGTAAGACGCGCATGTTGGTGTACTAGAGGAATACATGAGATATTCTCAAAATCTTACACATGTTGTTTTCAATATAATTAAATAGGTTCAATTGATGAATTAATTCAGTTTGAGTCAACTTGGGCTGGGTTGTGGAACTATAGTTATTTGTTGTTTTTAATCCAATTAAATAGGGTACTATGTAACTGTCAAAGAAAATATGCATTCATACGCATATAAGCCAAGTTCTGGATGTCACTGATATTTTCAATTTTACTAGTACCTAATTAAGACTAATTAAAACAGAATTGGACTTTCCTTGCAAAGTATTTATTATTAATAATAAAATAAGCTAATGTAATCAAAACATATTGATATTTTAATAATTTAACTCAATGATATTAATAATATTTAAATTTGCCCAAAAAACTAGGGCAGGTAGATAGGAAGGATTTTTTTTTTGAAAACCAACAGTGTTGTCAGTGTAAAATATTTGTAAAGCTTCTTCAATTTCAGTTTTACATTTTATGACCTGCAACATATTCTATGCTACTTCATTTTACTATGGTAAGTCATTAAAGTGTGTTTTTTTTTCAACTATATAATGTGCTAATCTCATATAATGAATTACTACCCCATTTAAAGATGACACCTAATCTAAATTTATTAATACAATAGTTATAATTGTTTTATTGTAACATACTATTCCACTAAAAATGACCATCATAGAACATCAATGTTGTGCTGATACTAAAATTGATCTCAATTATTTAAAGAAAAAAATCTATCAGGCACTTATAAAAAATATATAATTAGGGTGTCAAAATTTAACAAACTGAACAAGTCAATTTGAACTTCTCTTGCAATGCAAATGGAGCCACTTGAAATACCAAATTGTTCCCATACAAGTCGGCAATATAGCTATGACATTGTGTCTATTCATAACATGCATCAGATACACCTTCTGAAACTTTTAAAGCGGTTTTGAAAACGCTATTTCATTGCAAACTTTCGTCAATAAAGGATACATGTTGTTATACAACCGAAAGTGAAAGTACAGTTTAAAAAAATGAATAAAGAGCGAAATTGTTGAAAACTTACGAAAACCTTAATTGATACTAACATAGGACCGTAAGACTGAACAAAATTATACTTAACTTTTAAATCATAACATGAAAATTTACTTATATGGCAAATTCTTCATTTATCCGCGGACTTCTTTGTGTCGTAGTCATAAATGCCTCCAAATGGAGGTGCGTGATGCGTCTAAGTATAGAGCAATCGTGATACATCGGCTATCTCGGATTCCTCCGTAAGATAGGCCTCGTGGCTCAATCGCACATTCTCGGCCCTTTCCGTCAAACATCGGATTATGATAATCTGCGAGGGGTACCGAATGCTCGTGGCAATCTGAACGCATCGGACAGTGGGCTACACCACACCGTCTCTCTGATGTACGAAGGCGGCCGTCATATTGGATTTGGAACTACTTTTGAAAACAATATGGCGGCCCGACGGTTTCAAACCTGACGTAAAGAAAAAAACAGTAGAATGTGTTGTTTGTAGCTCGTCTGTTTCAAGATTACATTCTTTAAATAAAATAAAGTGTAAAGCTGTGAATTCCCACAACATAATTACACTTGTTTAAAAGTAAAGTTTCCAATATTGGCATTGAGTACTCCTATAGTATTAATTATCAATAATGACTTCATGTATGTATTGTCAATATAAATTGCCGCAATAGAGTCTTTTGATGATTTCTGCTTTGGCAGACTCTTGGCTCAGATTTATTCTGAACGCGAATAATTTCAGCTATCCTTTAAATATGAGGTCGATACATCATGTATACAGCTGTAGAGTAATTTACGTCTAATTATTTGGACTAAAAAATGGCATTAAGTTATTTTTAAATTTTCACGTTTTGGTAAATTGAGAAAATTTAAAAACAATGTTTCAGATTCGCATATTTTGGTTTTAGTTATGATATTTGCAAGGAAACAGTAATACTGACCATTTACCATGCTCTGAAATAGCCATTATATGCATCTTTTGACGATTTAAAAGCCTGAAAATTATAAAGCATTGTAATGCGAAACGATTGAATAATTTGGAGAAATCTTTTGTTGTCCTTATATTTTGTGAAGCTATGAAGATTGCTTATATATAGTATAAAATACATCCTTCATTCAATAAGCACGGATGTTTGAGTAGTCTAAATGGTAGACTTTAAATCCAGGAATCTAGGGGTCAGTGGTTCTAGCCCTAATGAGGGCTACTTTTTTTCCTTATTTTAATTCTATTCTTGATTTTTAACTGGCACCTTTGAATTGACTGTTTTCGTTATAATTTGTGACACAACAAGGATTGCTTACATAAAGTATAAAATACATCACTCATTGTATACGCATGGAAGGCCTAGTGGTCTAAGTGGTAGACTTTTACTCAAGGGGTCAATGGTTCTAGCCAAGTTGAGGGTTACTTTTTTATTTAATTTTATTCTTGTTTTTTATTGGAGCTTTTTAGATCGAATGTTTACATTTATCAATATTGCATTTAATGACACAAATAATTTGGGAGAGTTCTTTTTTTATTGTTTGATTGTGTGATATTTCAAGGAATGCTTATATAAAGTATAAAATAAACCACTGACTATAAAAGCACTCATGGCCCATTGGTTTAAGCGATTGACTTTTAACTCCAAGGGTCAGTGGATTGAGCCCAGTTAAGGAAGACTTCCTTTCTTTTTTTCAGCGTAGCTGTTTAACGTCACTTTTAACCTTAGTTTACCTTTAATCATGACCATATAAAAATTCCCGCAAAATGAATAAATCCGAATAGTACTTTAGCTAATAATACAAAAATCACTGTGAACAATGGATGCAAATCATTGAACAGAAATATGAATATATTGTAAAAAACATGTGCATGTTAATTACAATAAATTAAAATCATGATTAAAAACATTCTCTAAACATTACACCGAAACGTTTTTCCTTAGTTTAAGAAGCATTATAGCATTAATCACATGTCTCTAAAATTAAAAGAAGCTATTGTTTACATGCCGTTACGCTCACACTAAACACTAAAAAAACACACACACAAAGTGTAGCAAAGGTACACAAAGTCAAACACATGCTGCAAAGTCCAATAAACCCACTGTAACTCTTGGATTGCCTTTGTTATAACTTGCCTGGAATTATATTAAAACTACTGTAGACCAAATAAAAACAGTTATTTATGTTAAAATCTTTGTTCCTCCTTAATATATTCCCCTAATAGTCTTAAATTTATTGAATAAAGGATACACTGGTTAACTTATTTGTGTTTTGATCTGACTATACTTGTCTTTGTAGCCTTTGCTAGACTGTGTGTGTCTTTGCAGTGTTTAGTGAGACCCACTCTTATCTAAATTTGTAAACAGCATAGTTATACATGTCAATGTATCAAGTCAAAAAATGTAATAATTTATACTAGTGTTAGTCTGTTGCACGATTTAGTTCACTGATATATTAATTAAATGTGTTATTACTATTAATCACTTCAAGTGGCATAATAATTGATCAGGTGTGTATTGCGCATCAGATCCAAGAAAGAATCGACGCTTGCTGAAGAACTTTTTATTTCAAGATGGTGAGCATAATTAATTGTAGATTTCACCAAGCGCTTATTATATCTAGTTCTGCGGGTTTTCAATGTACATAGCATCAATAGCTTTTGCTGCCATTTTGTTTATCGGTTGCAATTTAGTTCAAACACCCATATGCCTAACGATTGACTGCCCACAATGTTTACCTAATTCTTGATTATGGACATTTTATGAGCAAATTATCGCGTTATATAATTTTGTTGTTACCAGTGCAGCAAGCGCCCCTTTTTTTCAACAACGATATGTTAAGTCATTGAAACTTTAAAAGTGTTTTCTGTTGAGTTCAGTAACAATGTTTATATGTGAATATCTGTAACATTATATATATATTGCTAAGTTTTTTTTTATTAAGCTAAACATTTCAGTACATTATACTTTCTTGAAGAAATTTTGATGAAGTAATCCCAGAACTTTCCAAGCATATGTTCTGTGTACATCTTTTTTTCTTTATCTGTTTCTTTTACATTGAAAATACTAGTTGGAAACTGTGTAGAGCTATGATTGTCCCACTTTTGTACATGATCTGATGAACATGACCATTCCAAAACTCTATTTTACTGTCTGTTCATGTCAATCTACTATCTAGTCAATTAATATTTCTGTGTTTTTTGTTTAAACTATTTGGGATTATTTTGATGCATGCTACATCAATTAAAAAGTTTTATTTCTTACCGTACAAGAAATCAAACGTTTATCTTGTAAAATGTTGCAACTCGGCCCTGTTTGTATATAAAGTTCATTGAACATTATATAGATCTTAATAGTTTGTGCAGCCCAAAATGTCATATTTAGTTATTCTCATTATTTGCTACTTAATTGCTAGCATAAGAAACATACCATTGTAGTTATTTGAATATTTGTTTCGATTTAGTTGTTGCAGTTTCTTACCGCCTCACTGTCACATGTACCAACACATGTACTCACAGATGTAAATAAGCAAACACATTTTCAACAAGTTGTTGGGTTATGTGTCCAGATTTTTATGGGGATCAATTATCAATTGAAATAAAAAAGGCATTTAATTGTTTCTATAACAAAAAAGTGGTTTTAAATAATCTTTTTCTGATTTCAGGTTCAGTGCTGGTGGAAAAACATGAGTTCCTGATCCAGAGCAGCTTTAAAGGTGAGCCCTTATGATACATGTCATTATCAATGTGACAGTTGCCTTAAAAAATGGATGGAGAATAAATTGTTTTTAAAAAGCTTAAAACGTTAATTTACATATTTTGTGTCAAGACTTAATTAAACAATTAATATAGTTTACAGAAATTATTGTAACCAATATTATTGCTGTTAATTGGAACATCCTTATAGTGTAAGCAAACACACCTTTCTATATGGAGAGGAAATCCAGGTTCAAATCCTGGTGGGGATCCCATATTAGCAGCAACTTAGATTATGTTCATATTGATTATACAAACAATACTTTTTGTTGTAAAAGTGTGTTGTATTTAATATGCAAATAAAATTTTCATTGTTTTTTTATAATTTTCTCTATCTCACACACACTTACGCAGTAATTTTGTTTTGTTTTACTTCATGTCATGTATCATTCGTATTAGGGCACCATTATTAGGTTCACATGATATCAGATGTCAAAAACAAAGGCCCATAATTATGTCCTGGCAATTTATCATAATTATAAAACTTTTACTTTGAAAAGAAAAGGGTTCTTCTTTGTTTCTACAACAGAATCAAATAAAAACGTTATTCTTCGTACTATATTACAAAATCAGGATATACGCCGAATATCTTTTTAGCTCCACTGGCCAAAGACCAGCAGATCTTATGTCATGGTCCAGTGTTCGTCGTGTGTGCGTCCGTCCGCGCGTTAACTTTTCCTTTAAACATCTTTTATCTTTAACATGAAGTACAAAAAACAAGTGCAAAGTTTTAATTGTTTTTGTCCATAGTCTTAAACTAAAAATCCAGATTGAGAAAGAAATTGCCCTCAGTAATGACACATTACAATTCTTTGAACAAAAATGGAATCGGATACAATTTTCATAATGTTTGTCCACTTATATACATTTCACTCTAATGTTAGTTTATCTTTCTAAAATATTTGTGTATATTTTTTTTCAATCTTATAAGATCATTGTGAATATACAACAAAACACACAAGTCCAGTATGCTTTCTTCCCACTTTATACAACTCATCATTTTTCATAACTGTTCCTCTGTTGTTCTTTTCTTTTCTCTTAAAAAAAAACACATATCACAAACAACCAAAGTAAAAACATATTAACCCATTTAAAAAAAAATAAATTTCTTAATCTTAAGGAAACCAAAAAAAGTATGTATATTAGCATATCTTGTATAACATGTCTGAACTTTATTGCTTTGTACAATCACTTTGTTGTATGATCATATACATGTATACATTGTATGTACTATATTGACTAAAAAAAAATGTAAAAAAATTAAAAATAACATAATTCTAAAACTTTTACTTTGAAAAGAAAGGGGTTCTTCTTTGTTTCTACTACAGAATCAAATAAAAATGTTATTTTTCATACTATATTACAAAATCAGGCTATACGCCGAATATCTTTTAGGCTCCACTGGTCAAAGACAAGCGGGGCTTATGTCATGGTCCTGTGTTCGTCGTGCGTGCGTCCGTCCGTCCGCGTGTTATCTTTTCCTTTAAATAGCTTCTTCTCCTCAACTACTGGTCCAATTCTAATCAAATTTCTCAGGAATGTCCCTGGGGTGAACCTTTTTCAAATTTGTTCAAATTATGCCCCTGGGGTCAAATTTGACCCTGCCCAGGGGTCACAAAACTGAAAATTTGCTTATATAAGGCCTATTTTGTGAAAACTTTCAAAATCTTATCGACAATAACCATTGGGCCTAGGGATATCAAATTTGGTATGTAGAGACATCTAATAGTCCTTTACCAAATTTGTTCAAATTATGCCCCTGGGGTCAAATTTGACTCTGCCCCGGGGGTCACAAAATTGAACATATGCTTATATAAGGCCTATTTTGTGAAAACTTCAAAAATTCTAGTCCATAACCATTGGGCTTAGGGCTACCCAATTTGGTATGTAATGACATCTAAAATAACCTCTACCAAATTTGATCAAACAATGCCTCTGGGGTCAACTTGGACCCTGCCCCGGGGGGTCACAAAATTGAATAAACGCTTATAAAGCGCCTATTTTGTGAAATCTTTTAAAATCTTCTTGTCGAAAACCATTCAGACTATGGCTACCAAATTTGGTATGCAGTAGCATCTTATAGTCCTCTACCAAGTTTGGTCAAATAATGCCCTTTGGGTCAAATTTGACCCTGACCCGCGGGTCACAAAATTGAACATTATATACGCTTATATCTTGCTTATTTTGTAAAAATAAAATATTCTTGTACTTAACTCTAGGACCTAGGGCTACCAATTTTGTATGTAGTGAGATATAGTAGTCCTCTACAAAGTTTGCTCAAATTATGCCCCTGGGGTTAAATTTGACCCAGCCCAGGGGGTCACAAAAGTGTACATGTGCTAAAATAGGGCCTATATTTAAGTATTTGCACATGCTGAGAATATTTGTTTCAGCCTTTTTTTCAGCAGTGGAGCGATACAGGGCCATCATGGCCCTCTTGTTTAATAATTAAGACGATAAATGGTTTAAAGCTTGTCTTTGACGTCCTTGCTTCTGGAAAGCAGAATTGTTTAGGCATAAATGACTTCTCTTTTTTTGTTAGAATCAACATTGATGCATTATTACTTAAGCAAAGTTGAACTCTTTAAAAACTCGATGACTGGGGGACTAAATTTTTCATGTTTGTTGTTTACAATTTACTGAATATATAAATGTTAATGGTGAACAAATGCCATCTCTCTTTACAGGGAGATGGTGTTTTTTCATAAATATCCAGGTTATTTTGTATGAATAAGACCACATAACAAATTCATATAGTATAAAATGAATTCTGAGCTATACATGTATGATGATGACATTATGTGTTTCGCTGTTAAAAAAAATACAGAGAAAATAGACTACAGCTGCATGCCACAAGAGTTGTTATAGGGGAATTTTGACAGTATTGCCCCGGACTTTTGCCCATTTTGAAGGATAATCTTATAAAAAAACTGATTCTTGGTTTAGCGTGCATAGGGGATGGAGGAGCATTTATTGGTGCCTTTTAAAAAAGTTGTTTCATATTGTGGAAAATTGAGTTTTAAAATGTATAAACGATGCCTTAAATAAGCCAAATTCCAACAATGTCTTTGGTTTTTCATTTAAAAACAAGAGATGTGTTTGTCAGAAACACAATACCCCCTATTGCGCCGCTTTGAAGCCATTTATTTGACCTCGAAGGATGACCTTGACCTCACCACTCAAAATGTGCAGCTACATGAGATGCACATGCATGCCAAATATCAAATTGCTATCTTCAATATTGCAAAAGTTAGGGCAATGTTAAAGTTTTCAGACGGAAGGACAGACAGACAGACTGACGGACAGTTCAAAAACTATATGCCACCCTACCAGAGGCATAAAAAACTGTATTCTTAATTTGTTTATAGGTGTTATTGGTGTCTCCACAGTATAGGAATAACCAATTTACACTTAAGGCTAAAACAGGGCTGATCCATTATATTCACCACCAGGTTCATTTAAATGCTTACTGGGTCAAACATGCGCCGTGGGGATACGCGTCGGCCTCTGCCGCGCCACTTCTAGTTACAATTGTTGCCTGCACAGTTTACCATATTTAGTGTTTTGGTTGCCCAGCTAAAGAGTATCGGCCTGGCCAGAATAACAACATCTGGAATTAAGTTACCTAGGCTTAAATATAAACAAGAGTGCCAAACTGTCACAAGATACGCCCGTTTTAAGGCTTTGGACAACTTGATAACTTTAAAATGACCCATTTTTGAACTTGACCTACATATCATCTAGACACAACTTCTGACCAAAGTTGATGAAGATCTGATGAAAACTACTTCAATTAGAGAGCGGACACCATGCTAAATGATTGAAATGCACTAAGTGACCTCGTGACCTAGTTTTTAACCTTGCATGACCCATATTTGAACTTGACCTACATGTAGATATTGTCTAGACACAACTTCTGACCAAATTTGGTGAAGATCGGATGATAACTACTTCAATTAGAGAGCGGACACCATGCTAAATGCTTGAAATGGTTTAAGTGACCCTGTGACCTAGTTTTTGACCCGGCATGACCCATATTTGAACTTGACCTAAACATTGTCTAGATACAACTTCTGACCAAGTTTGGTGAAGATCGGATGAAAACTACTTCAATTAGAGAGCGGACACCATGCTAAATGCTTGAAATACACTAAGTGACCCTGTGACCTAGTTTTTGACCCGGCATGACCCATATTCGAACTTGACCTAGATATTGTCTAGATACAACTTCTGACCAAGTTTGGTGAAGATCGGATGAATACAATTTGAATAAGAGTCCGGACAAAGTGGCGCCGTTGAAAATGCACTAATTGACCCTATGACCTAGTTTTTGACCCGGCATGACCCATATTCGAACTTGGCCTATATATCAACTAGATGCAACTGCTGACCAAGTTTGGTGAAGATCGGATGAATACAATTTGAAATAGAGTCCGGACAAAGTGGCCCCTTTGAAAATGCACTTATTGACCCTATGACCTAGTTTTTGACCCGGCATGACCCATATTCGAACTTGGCCTAGATATCAACTAGATGCAACTGCTGACCAAGTTTGGTGAAGATCGGATGAATACAATTTGAATTAGAGTCCGGACAAAGTGATGCCTTCCGCCCGCCGCCCGCCGCCCGCCGCCAAGGGGTTTCACATAATACGTCCCGTATTTTATACGGGCGTATAAAAATATCTACCAGAAGTACTGTATGGTTGCCATCATCAAATGCACAGAAAGAATTGTTTTCAAATTCAATCAAGCTCTCCACTTATTCCATCCTGCGAAACCCTTTAGGTGTCTCAATACTGGTAATAGTAATCTCAATACTGATAATAGTAAACCCCACTGAGGGCCATATGGCTTGTATATAGTTTGTGACTGTCTGGCTTGTCACTATAATGTTGTTGTTTTTTTTTGGGGGGGGATCTAGGTGGATTTTACTATTTCTTATATAACACCGAAGAGTTTTCCCTGTACCACTGTACAGTGTTGTACGCTTGTTTATGGTATAGAACCTAAACATATGGATTAAATCTCAAAGTTTTTTGCCCTGCAGAACATCCGCAATGTTGTACCGGTAATTAATGCAATTTATGAAATACTGGTTCATTAAGTTTGAATAATGGTGTTGTTTACACTTCAAGAAACAACTAATTGGCTTTCAAAACATTTAATTAACATTTGATAGTTTGTATGTAATGACATCTAATGTTTAACAATAACAGAAACAAATATTCTATTATATTACTCCTCAGAGATATTGGTCCTTCTATATCTATATTATCAATTAATTAAGTGCAAATTTAATGGTGTGTAACCCGAACTATATTTTCGGTGTAATATCTTCCGCCTAGAGGCGTTAGACATATCCTTCCACCAAATACACCCGAGAGACGATCGCCGATATGGCGGATTTGTCCGAGGAGTCCCGATTGTGCTCGTGGCTAACGGTCGCCATATTGCCTTGTATTACTACTTTACTACCCAAAAGGTTGTCAGTCTATTGTTATGAGGCTGTATACATGCGCGTTGAACTAGCGCCAAACTTTTTACCGAAACTTTGATATTAAGAGCACTATTAACGTTCATTTGTGTTGCATTTTGACCTATTATCCAAGTGATTTACTTTTTCAGTATTATTTAATCACCCTATCATCCAATTTTTAAGATGAAATTACGGTGTTTACAAAACCAACCAAACCGAAAGTGAAACTGAATGCATTACGTTTCGCGATGTAAACATTAAATATTTGTTCAGTTTGAGGAAGCGAATCGATAATAGACGTTGGAATATGTATGCAATACAGACTATCATTGCCGAATGTAGTACTGGCTAAAAAAATACCTTTTATGACAGGTCATGTATAGAACGTTAATGTCTGGGTTGTTCATTAACCCATTTATGCCCAGTGGACTCTCCCATCCTTCTAAATTGGATCAATTTATTTCCAAAAGTAGGGGTGTCTGGTATATTTATTTCTATATTTAGAATATTTCTTACAGAAATTTCTTTAAGCAAACAGCACAGACCCAGATGAGACGCCGCATCATGCGGCGTCTCATCTGGGATTACGCTGTTTGCAATGTCCTGGGTTAATATAATTAATGCACGTTTCTGATCTAATTGCCTGTATCTAGTTGTAATTACCATGATATTGATAAAATTACAACGTTTTTTTCATAAATTAACATTACATGTTTTATTTTTATCATTTAGGGAATATATAATTGTATCATTATCATCATTAAATATTCTGAAAATGATCTAAATTATCATGATTACTTTAAAGTAGAATTTTTATAGTTTACTCATTATTTTTAATGAATTTGCACATTTGCTTGATTCAAAATAAAATGTATTAATAAGGGTTTCAGTTGTTAGTTTTAACCCATTTTTAGTTTGATTAAATTTAAAGTACTAACTACGTACATGTATGTGAAATGCTCTTGAGTTCGTTTCCTGGGCCTAGAACCAGTACTTGGGTGTCTCTTGGAGATTTCTTAAGAATGCTCCCACACTGGGGATCAAACCAGTGACCTCCAGATCATTAGGTGGACACCACATCCATTACACATCAGCGACCTTTAATTAGTAAATTACTTTAGTATTGCAGCATTATATAATGTAATGTTGCTACATATTTTTGGAAAATGATTAATGTGATGTACTAAATAAATCTAAATGCATACAATTTTAATTGTGTATATTGTGTGATTATTAGTTACAAATTCCCTTTTTACAGGTATACTGGATTATGAAAGACTGATAAACATAAAATTGACAAATCATCTCCCCAACAATACTTTGTGTGGCTCATTCTCAGAACAAACCCATAGTCAGTGAGAAAACTACAGTGTAAAAAGACCACTTGATTGTGACAATTATGGCTGACCAAGCAAATGTTATCATTTAAAATAAAGAAAACTTCCAGTTCAATATACATTTTATACCAATTATGACATTGGCCAACACAGAAAATAATTATAAGGTTGATTTTCCCAAAATTGACTGTTACAATTGGATACTGTTTTAAGCTTCACTCTACTTTGTCTGAAAATAAAAGTCCTAAATGATGTAATAGAAACATACATATTTAATTTTTAGTTTTACAAGGATATATATATACATACATATATTATAATATCTTTTTATCGATGGTCAATCAATTTAAGTTTAACTAATATATACATACACATTTTATACATGTGTATGCTTTGATTTTTTTCTATTGAAGCCAAATTAATATCCCATTAGATAGATAGATAATATCACAGCAGTATTCCTATTTTGTCTGCAAGTACTGCAGAAATCATGGATTATTATTTTACTGAGTCAGCCTTAATCTTTATATTATAATTGTTAAAACAGATTAAGATGTGCATTATACAATTGAGGATGCATCAAGATTAAAAAATGGTACATGTATAAATTAATAAAGAATCAATAACAATCAGAAACTGTGCATTTTTTACAGTATTGTGTGAAAGGATTTGAAGTAATGATGTGTTTTTGAAATATGATTTATGTGAATTTGAATAAATATATAAAATTTAGTGATTTTCTCAGACAAAAACTGTTAATTACATACTAAAGTATTCAGAATGTATTATTGTAATATTCATTCGAATTTTTTAGTACAAAAAGCACTTTTCCCTGGCATTTGTATTTATAGTAATTGCATATTTTATAATTCTGACAGCATTTATAAACTGTGTTCATGCAAGCATGAACACGGTTTCATTTTTTGAGTATTTAAACAAGAGGGCCATGATGGCCCTGTATCACTCCACTGCTGAAAAAAGGCTGAAACAAATTTCTCTGCATGTGCAAATACTTAAATAGGCCCTATTTAAGCACATGTACACTTTTGTGACCTTCTGGGCTGGGTCAAATTTAACCCCAGGGGCATAATTTGAGAAAACTTTGTAGAGGACTTCTATATCTCACTACATACAAAATGTGGTAGCCCTAGGTCCTAGAGTTAAGGACAAGAATATTTTTAAAGTTTTCACAAAATAAGCAAGATATAAGCGTATATAATGTTCAATTTTGTGACATGCGGGTCAGGATCAAATTTGACCCAAAGGGCATAATTTGAACAAACTTGGTAGAGGACTATAAGATGTTACTGCATACCAAGTTTGGTAGCCATAGTCCAAATGGTTTTCGACAAGAAGATTTTTAAAGATTTCACAAAATAGGCGCTTTAAAAGCGTTTATTCAATTTTGTGACCCCCCGGGGCAGGGTCAAAGTTGACCCCAGAGGCATTATTTGAACAAATTTGGTAGAGGTTTATTAGATGTCACTACATACCAAATTTGGTAGCCCTAGGCCCAATGGTTATGGACAACAAGATTTTTAAAGTTTTCACAAAATAGGCCCCATATAAGCGTATGTTCAGTTTTGTGACCCCGGGCAGGGTCAAATTTGACCCAAGGGGCATAATTTGAACAAACTTGGTAGAGAACTATAACATGTCACTACATACCAAATTTGGTAGCCCTATGCCTTATGGTTAAGGACAAGAAGAGTTTTAAAATTTTCACAAAAAAGGCACTATATAAGCATAAAATTGATTTTGTGGCCACCGGGGCAGGGTCAAATTTGACCCCTGGGGCATAATTTGAACAAACTAAGTAGAGGACTATACAATGTCACTACATACCAAATTGTGTAGCCCTAGGCTTAATGGTTATGGACAAGATTTTTTTTTAAGTTATCACAAAATAGGCATTATATAAGCATATGTTCAATTTTGTGACCCCCGGGGAATGGGTCAAATTTGACCCTAGGGATTTAATTTGAACAAATTTGGTAGAGGACTATTAGATGTCACTATATACCAAATTTGATAGCCCTAGGCCGGATTGTTATTGACAAGAAATTTTTTGAAGTTTTCACAAAATAGGCCTTATATAAGCATATGTTCAATTTTGTGACCCTCGGGGCAGGGTCAAACTTGACCCCAGGGGCATAATTTGAACAAACTTGGTAGAGGACTATAAGATGCCACTACATACCAAATTTGGTAGCCCTAGGCCAATGGTTATGGACGAGAAGATTTGTAAAGTTTTCACAAAATATACCCTATATATGCATATGTTCAATTTTGTGACCCCCTGGGCAGGGTCAAATTTGACCCCAGGGGTATAATTTGAACAAATTTGGTAGAGGACTATTAGATGTCTCTACATACCAAATTTGATAGCCCTAGGCCCAATGGTTATGGACGGGAGATTTTGAAAGTTTTCACAAAATAGGCCTTACATTGTATTTAAGCAAATTTTCAATTTTGTGACCCCCAGGGCAGAGTCAAATTTGACCCCAGGGGCATAATTTGAACAAATTTGAAAGAGGTACACCCCAGGAACATTCCTAAGAAATTTCATCAGAATTGGACCAGTAGTTTAGGAGAGGATGTTTAAAGGAAAAGTTTATGCATGGATGCACGATGGACACAGGACCTTTGGCCAGGGGAGCTAAAATCAAATTAAACATTTAGTTTTGATTTAAAATCAGTTTTTATATGCAAGTGTCTATTTCACTTATAAATTAAAACAGCATATTATTCATTATTGAAAAGATTATTCCAAGCTTGATGTCATATTTCAACTTTGCATAGTGTAGTTAATTGAACATTGTATTGAACTGTATGGGCAGCTATATTTTTTAATTTATGTATGTTGTATTATACAAAATGCATTATTTCTACCACAAGTAGACCATATAAGGCTTACTGCTACTAAAAAGGCACTGGTATGAATTTGACACTGTTTTTGATACTCATACAAAACTTTAATTATTACTACACTTTAGTATATTAAATATTTTCAAGTTTTTGTTCAACATTTTTTGCAAAAGAAAAGAGTGTCTTAATGCATTTGAAAATATACTTAAAACAAACTAAAAATGCATTTTAACATACCTTTTTCCTGGTAAAGTGTATTTGGGATGATAAAAAATACACTTGAAGAGTATTAATGCTGGAAAAATGCAGAAAAAATACATTTGTTTCTGTTAGAAGTGTGTCTTGTCTGCATTTTTAAGTGTATTAAATGCACATCAAATGCAGATAAATACAATGCCAATACTGTTACATGTATTGTAATGGACATAAAATGCACGTCTTGTTCTTGTAATTAAATGCTTTAGTGAATTGAAATAACCTTTTATAACGTTTTAACAATTAATAATACCTTCTTATATAAATTTTCTTTTGAAATGTGACACTTAAATGATTTTTGCACCACTAGTAAGAGATATAATTTGTGCTCATAATGCTTTATCATTACACTACAAAATATCATTTGTTGTATGAAAATTACCCGTAAAATTCATGTGAACGCTCAAGAGATCAATAGCAGCGTGCTATACCCTGCTCCTTTTTACATGACTTGATGGTATTTAGTCCCCAATTCTACATGGCTAAGGGAAAATTAATGTGCAGATTTGACAAATAAGTCTTAACTGGGATCTAATAGGCAGACTTTCATATTACTTGTATTTAATTTAAATAATGATCTGAATTGCTCTTTGGCAAATCTTTGTTGGTCACAGTATGCAACTGAATTTTGTTCACTTTATAGTGATTATATTTCCTATATTTATCAGACATCTTTCTTCAAAAGTTTAACATGATTGCTTGGTTAATTTAGAAACAAGATCAATGCATCATAACATAAAATGAAAAAATGTGTAATAGTAAAAATGGCAGCAAAAAAGCACTAGATTATCTGCCTTAAATCTGAGACGATATGTTGATGTATTGGAATTTCTCATAAATAATGTGCTCCATAGTTGTATAATTGTATAGTCGCATGCATGAGTGGTGTCAATGTCACAATACCAATTAAAGCCTATAATTTACTAAAACAATTTGAAGTTTGATGTGAGTGTTTTTCAAGATCTGTTATATATAATTATATATACATGTATATATATATTGTTGAAAAGTTAACATGCAATAAGTTTACTGTAATTAAGTGACAAATAGTTTTACTGATTTGGTTGGATGCATATATGCAGATATATCATGGTTTGTGCAGAGGACAGTAGCAAAAACAAGAGCTGTCTCCGTAGGATGACATACGCCCCCGATAAACGCTTTAATAGAAGTTATGAGCATTTTTCAAAACCTAAAAGCCGACCCTAAGTTCAAGGTCAAAGGGGTCAAAATTTGTGTGTGTATGGGAAGGCCTTGTCCATATACACATGCATACCAAATATGAATGTTACATCTGAAGCTACATAGAAGTTATGAGCATTTTTTTGAAACCTAAATGCAAAGTGTGACGGATAGACAGACGGACAGTGCGATCACTATATGCCCTCCTTTGGGGGCATAAAAATGTGTTTCACATTGTTTTGGTAAATTAGTAATGTAGTTTAAAGAACAGAATCATCAATTATAAAGTTATTGATTATAAAGTGTTGCTGGCATATTTGATGCATTAATCTAGCTATAACAAGGTCCCTGTTTTATCCCCACTGGCACCGAGTGAGGGTTCTCAAAATCTTTAAACAATATAAATAACTACATATAGGGTCGAGAGCCTTGTTGATATGGGGGCTAAACACCTGAAATCAAAGCGACCCAGGTTAAAGGCCGAGGCCAAATAAATAAACCAGGGCAGAGGCCGCATGAGCCTGCTATACTCTGAACAAGTATTGTTTCTTCTCAGAAAACTGGCTTAAGTGTCTTACTAAGCTTTAGACTTTGAGTTTCAGTGCAATCAATCTAAAATAAATTGGTCAAATTATAGCTTAAGAAACTTCAGCGTACAGTTTATATAGTATTGACAGACCTGTAAAGTCGCGCCAGTCAAAAATCATTAAAAGCGACATTTAAAGTTATGGTAGCCAGAACTAGTCAAATTAAATAATAATTTGTAAAAAATAAACATTCTGCACAAATTCAATTATTTACTTTACCTGTGTGCATGAATCATTTCAGTCTTGATGGTTAGTGAACTATGTCAAAAGCACCATATCTATGAAACACTTGTTTTTTTAATAGTGCAATGTTCCACAGAAATGATGCTGATGATTATTCTACACGATGATGAATTATTAGATATATTTCTAAATTCCATTTCCACCAACAATTCGGTTATTCAACTACCAGTTCACATGCTTCATACACAGTTGAAAATAACACTATTTCACTCAACAACCGTGACACATGTACTCAATTTTTTCAACTTTTCTCAATTAAAATTGTCTTCTACTGTTATTGTTGTTGTTGTACTTTTGAAAGTAGTTCGAAAGATGGCGACCATTAACCCCGAGATTGATTTATGAAATAAATCGTCTGCTGATCCAGAGTGAGTATAGAGGTGACAATAACGTAGTGACGTCACCATTTATGTATAGAATGATGGTTACAATATAGTAAAAGATTTCCTACACAAATTCAATGTAAAAGCAATAACTTTAACGAAAAATAAAGTCAAACTTTTGCGCATAGAGACCCTCATAACCATACCTTTTCTCGAAGAGCATTCCAAGCCGAATTGATTTAAGCAATAAAAAAGATAGGTCACGCGATATGTAAGAAAGAACTCGTCACGAATCAAAAGTCACTGTTTTACGGCCATCTATTTACCGGCTTCTATCCAGTTCATGAGGGTTTCCCGCCATCTGTCAAAGTCTTATGTAGTCTCCAATCTTCAGATAAAAGAGTGAATTTCTAGTAAACAACAATGTTTTCCCTGCCACATGCACACAGAAATATACTCAAATAAAGTCATGGCAAGTGACCCTACAGAGAACCGTGTCTTCAAATAAATGATGTTCATGTTTTTAGAGAGTATAGCATTGCACTCCAAAAAGATTTAGTATATTGTAACCTAAAGGAAAAATATCTTCTGATTAAAATGTGTTTTTCTTGCATATTCTTATCTTCCTATTCATATTGCACACACATAATAAGTTTGGCTGGATTATCTGTCCATTTGGCCATTTTTTTTCATATTTTCACACGCGGGTGTTTTCGGTCCAAAGAAGGCGATTTTAGGCCTGTTAAAGCTTAAATGTCCCTTTAAGATTTAAATGTGCTAAGTTCAATATCTGCAACAAAATACCAAAACAAACCAAATGGACATGCACGTGGGGCTTATGCGGGGTGGTGAAAGAATGACTTTGTTAGATATTTTCACTCTAAGCAATTTTGATAATGTCAATTTTGTGGGTTTTTTTTTTAAATCACCCCAAAAATGTCAATTTCAAAGCAAAGAAAATCCAATTTCATCCAAGAAAATAAACAAATTAGTACAAATGAGAGATCAAAGATACTTTGAAGAGAAGAAATCAATAAGCTTCCAATAACTTGTTGTTTAGCACCAATAAAAGTGTGAAATCTTGAAACGCGCCTTGTCGCTCGGAGCCCATTTATTTGCCAGAGGCCAATGATATATCCTAGCATTTAATGTCATGGGTGCCTTTAAACTGCAGCAGATGGTCAATATGCATTACCAGCTCTCATTTAGAGGTTCAATAGAATACAAAATTTCATATTTTTGGCACAAAATAAGTACTTTTGACTGTTTTTATGGTGGCAATCTGGGTAAAAAATGGGGATTCATAACCAAGCGAAAGAAAAAATGCTCATTTCGGGGGTATAGAATGGACGGAAAGGTTAAAATGAACAAGATACATATATGTAGGCAAGCATTTTAAGCTCAGAAATGAGGTTCCATGTAGTAACAGGGGCAGAAAGGCAGCTCAGATCAATGCAGGCTGCCTGAAAGGGGTTTCTAGTACTTCTTTTGGGGACACAGCTTCCCGCAGAATTCTCAACACAACAAACATCATTGATCCATGTCACCTCTGTATGCAAAGACAAGCAAATAAAGTCAATACTGCCCTTAAATCACTGAATGAGAGAAGCATTTACCAAATAAAAAACAAAACTGGTTGCCGAAAGTGCCAAATTTTGTCAAAAAGATCCCTCTAATGTAAACGATGAAGGGGACACTCGCTACAACAATCCTATGTTTAAGTTGGACGCGACATCTTCTCAAGCCGGAACCATGACTGTAAGCATATTGTGAGAAAACAGTACCAAACACAAGCTAATTGTAGGGTAACAAGTAGCAAATCAACTCAGCTGTGCTGCATACATGCTCAGGAACAAGGATAAACATGTTGAGTGCCAACTTCTGCTGCCAACAGAGCACGAGCTTTACGTGTCAGGACGCGGAATAATCGATACAAACTGCATGGGAATTGCACGACAGCAAGAGTTTGAGTGACCACAAAACTGATTAGGACAGTATTTCACACCTTAAGCATCATAAATATGCTTATTTGCCTGTGTACATGATAATAAATTAGTAATATTACCTGTTTTACCATCAACAACCCTTATCCAGTGGCCCTCGGCTTAGTCGCAGACATTCCTCTACCTGAAAAAGTCAAAATACCCAATAGAAATAGATATAAAATGAAGAAAAAAAACATGCATTTATGTATTTTAAGTGTATTTCTATGAATAATATGAGGTGATAAAGCTTGAAATATGCATGATTGTACTAAATATGAAAGCTGGCTCAGTTAAGCATCTGTTGCACTGTCAAAACTGTAAAAATGTCCGCCATTCCATGTAACGGTGAAATGGGGCTCCGTTTGAATGTTCATGCTTTACGCACAAGCTATTGTTGCGTTACTGGATTGCGGAGTCCTTGGCGTTGAATTCTGACTTCTTGTAGCACAATAACGCTACATGGTCAACCAAAATGCCTTTGAATTTAAGTCGGAAAGCAATTTAGCCCTTATTCGGCTATACAAGGGTGGGGGGTCAACTTGAAAAACAACTATTCCAGGTCAAATAATCTGAATTCATGCATTTAATGCACTAATTTTCTTCTCTTTTGCTAAGAAATGACCAAAAATCAGCTTTTCCAGTCATATTTTGCACTTGCAGATGATATTACATTTTTCACATAAAGCTAGTTTAGGTTACAATATAGTAAAAGATTTCCTACACAAATTCAATGTAAAAGCAATAACTTTAACGAAAAATAAAGTCAAACTTTTGCGCATAGAGACCCTCATAACCATACCTTTTCTCGAAGAGCATTCCAAGCCGAATTGATTTAAGCAATAAAAAAGATAGGTCACGCGATATGTAAGAAAGAACTCGTCACGAATCAAAAGTCACTGTTTTACGGCCATCTATTTACCGGCTTCTATCCAGTTCATGAGGGTTTCCCGCCATCTGTCAAAGTCTTATGTAGTCTCCAATCTTCAGATAAAAGAGTGAATTTCTAGTAAACAACAATGTTTTCCCTGCCACATGCACACAGAAATATACTCAAATAAAGTCATGGCAAGTGACCCTACAGAGAACCGTGTCTTCAAATAAATGATGTTCATGTTTTTAGAGAGTATAGCATTGCACTCCAAAAAGATTTAGTATATTGTAACCTAAAGGAAAAATATCTTCTGATTAAAATGTGTTTTTCTTGCATATTCTTATCTTCCTATTCATATTGCACACACATAATAAGTTTGGCTGGATTATCTGTCCATTTGGCCATTTTTTTTCATATTTTCACACGCGGGTGTTTTCGGTCCAAAGAAGGCGATTTTAGGCCTGTTAAAGCTTAAATGTCCCTTTAAGATTTAAATGTGCTAAGTTCAATATCTGCAACAAAATACCAAAACAAACCAAATGGACATGCACGTGGGGCTTATGCGGGGTGGTGAAAGAATGACTTTGTTAGATATTTTCACTCTAAGCAATTTTGATAATGTCAATTTTGTGGGTTTTTTTTTAAATCACCCCAAAAATGTCAATTTCAAAGCAAAGAAAATCCAATTTCATCCAAGAAAATAAACAAATTAGTACAAATGAGAGATCAAAGATACTTTGAAGAGAAGAAATCAATAAGCTTCCAATAACTTGTTGTTTAGCACCAATAAAAGTGTGAAATCTTGAAACGCGCCTTGTCGCTCGGAGCCCATTTATTTGCCAGAGGCCAATGATATATCCTAGCATTTAATGTCATGGGTGCCTTTAAACTGCAGCAGATGGTCAATATGCATTACCAGCTCTCATTTAGAGGTTCAATAGAATACAAAATTTCATATTTTTGGCACAAAATAAGTACTTTTGACTGTTTTTATGGTGGCAATCTGGGTAAAAAATGGGGATTCATAACCAAGCGAAAGAAAAAAATGCTCATTTCGGGGGTATAGAATGGACGGAAAGGTTAAAATGAACAAGATACATATATGTAGGCAAGCATTTTAAGCTCAGAAATGAGGTTCCATGTAGTAACAGGGGCAGAAAGGCAGCTCAGATCAATGCAGGCTGCCTGAAAGGGGTTTCTAGTACTTCTTTTGGGGACACAGCTTCCCGCAGAATTCTCAACACAACAAACATCATTGATCCATGTCACCTCTGTATGCAAAGACAAGCAAATAAAGTCAATACTGCCCTTAAATCACTGAATGAGAGAAGCATTTACCAAATAAAAAACAAAACTGGTTGCCGAAAGTGCCAAATTTTGTCAAAAGATCCCTCTAATGTAAACGATGAAGGGGACACTCGCTACAAACAATCCTATGTTTAAGTTGGACGCGACATCTTCTCAAGCCGGAACCATGACTGTAAGCATATTGTGAGAAAACAGTACCAAACACAAGCTAATTGTAGGGTAACAAGTAGCAAATCAACTCAGCTGTGCTGCATACATGCTCAGGAACAAGGATAAACATGTTGAGTGCCAACTTCTGCTGCCAACAGAGCACGAGCTTTACGTGTCAGGACGCGGAATAATCGATACAAACTGCATGGGAATTGCACGACAGCAAGAGTTTGAGTGACCACAAAACTGATTAGGACAGTATTTCACACCTTAAGCATCATAAATATGCTTATTTGCCTGTGTACATGATAATAAATTAGTAATATTACCTGTTTTACCATCAACAACCCTTATCCAGTGGCCCTCGGCTTAGTCGCAGACATTCCTCTACCTGAAAAAGTCAAAATACCCAATAGAAATAGATATAAAATGAAGAAAAAAACATGCATTTATGTATTTTAAGTGTATTTCTATGAATAATATGAGGTGATAAAGCTTGAAATATGCATGATTGTACTAAATATGAAAGCTGGCTAAGGTTAAGCATCTGTTGCACTGTCAAAACTGTAAAAATGTCCGCCATTCCATGTAACGGTGAAATGGGGCTCCGTTTGAATGTTCATGCTTTACGCACAAGCTATTGTTGCGTTACTGGATTGCGGAGTCCTTGGCGTTGAATTCTGACTTCTTGTAGCACAATAACGCTACATGGTCAACCAAAATGCCTTTGAATTTAAGTCGGAAAGCAATTTAGCCCTTATTCGGCTATACAAGGGTGGGGGGTCAACTTGAAAAAACAACTATTCCAGGTCAAATAATCTGAATTCATGAATTTAATGCACTAATTTTCTTCTCTTTTGCTAAGAAATGACCAAAAATCAGCTTTTCCAGTCATATTTTGCACTTGCAGATGATATTACATTTTTCACATAAAGCTAGTTTAGGTTACAATATAGTAAAAGATTTCCTACACAAATTCAATGTAAAAGCAATAACTTTAACGAAAAATAAAGTCAAACTTTTGCGCATAGAGACCCTCATAACCATAACCTTTTCTCGAAGAGCATTCCAAGCCGAATTGATTTAAGCAATAAAAAAGATAGGTCACGCGATATGTAAGAAAGAACTCGTCACGAATCAAAAGTCACTGTTTTAACGGCCATCTATTTCTACGGCTTCTATCCAGTTCATGAGGTTCCGCCATCTGTCAAAGTCTTATGTAGTCTCCAATCTTCAGATAAAAGAGTGAATTTCTAGGTAACAACAATGTTTCCTGCCACATGCACACAGAAATATACTCAAATAAAGTCATGGCAAGTGACCCTACAGAGAACCGTGTCTTCAAATAAATGATGTTCATGTTTATAGAGAGGTATAGCATTGCACTCCAAAAAGATTTAGTATATTGTACCTAAAGGAAAATATCTTCTTTGATTAAAATGTGTTTTTCTTGCATATTCTTATCTCCTATTCATATGCACACATATAATAAGTTTGGCTGGATTATCTGTCCATTTGGCCATTTTTTTTCATATTTTCACACGCGGGTGTTTCGGTCCAAAGAAGGCGATTTTAGGCCTGTTAAAGCTTAATGTCCCTTTAGATTTAAATGTGCTAAGTTCAATATCTGCAACAAATCCAAAACAAACCAATGGACATGCACGTGGGGCTTATGCGGGGTGGTGAAAGAATGACTTTGTTAGATATTTTTCACTCTAAGCAATTTTGAATAATGTCATTTTGTTGGGGTTTTTTTTAATCACCCCAAAAATGTCAATTCAAGCAAAGAAAATCCAATTTCATCCAAGAAAATAAACAAATTAGTACAAATGAGAGATCAAGATACTTTGAAGAGAAGAAATCAATAAGCTTCCAACTTTGTTGTTTAGCACCAATAAAGTGTGAAATCTTGAACGCGCCTTGTCGCTCGGAGCCCATTTATTGCCAGAGGCCAATGATATATATCCTGCATTTAATGTCATGGGTGCCTTTAAACTGCAGCAGAGGTCAATATGCATTACCAGCTCTCATTTAGAGGTTCAATAGAATACAAAATTTCATATTTTTGGCACAAAATAGTACTTTTGACTGTTTTTATGGTGGCAATCTGGGTAAAAAATGGGGATTCATAACCAAGCGAAAGAAAAAATGCTCATTTT